>NC_056725.1:1049680478-1049702978 GCF_019279795.1 Protopterus annectens | reverse complement strand
GTCCTTAGTTGTTCTCCATCAGTTAGCTTGAGAAAAATACAGTCACATACTCTGCAGACAGCTCTTCCTGTGGTGAGTAGTGATGGCACTGGAAACGTGCCTTTAGGTTAGTTGTTGGATTATCTC
Source organism: Protopterus annectens (assembly GCF_019279795.1). Classification (NCBI taxonomy): domain Eukaryota; kingdom Metazoa; phylum Chordata; order Ceratodontiformes; family Protopteridae; genus Protopterus; species Protopterus annectens. The sequence continues at coordinate 1,049,702,852 of NC_056725.1, read as the reverse complement.
CGATTCTGCAACATCTATGTTTGCTTAATCTTTCATGGTGGACAGTGAACTGCACCATTGGAGTTTCTTCACTGTTGCCCAACATTAGGACCTTCCCATCACCAAGTGGACCGACCTTCAACACACCAGCGAATGCAGGACACTGGGCCATGGTAGGCTGTTTGTGTATTGCTAGGAATATTAGGGAAGCAGTGTAAAATATTTAAATATTCACTTGTGCCGCTTGAAAGCTGAAGTAATTGCTATGCGGTTGTTGGTCTGATGCAGGGAATTATATCACTGGTGTTTAATAAGGGGAGAGGAGTCTCTTGGTTAGAAATCAGCTTTGGTTGATCATTGGCTTGCAGTGTTGGTGCATACCTCATTGGTGGACTTTTGCAGTTGGCTTGGTATTAGGTTGAGGCCTTTCGGACATGGTAATTGCAGCGACTGAAATGTCTGGAGTACAGCTAGGGCTTGCATCAGTGGTTGTATTCTGGTGCAGGATTGCATTCCCATGTAGCTGAAATGATGGGGTACAACTGGGACCTGCATGGGTGATTGCTTTCCTATCTCAGTTGTATGAGAAGGTGCTTGTCGCGTTATTGTGGGTGGTTGGATTGTTTCTGTTGGTGAGAAACTTCATTTTCTTAGGCTTTCAATTGGGTTTGGGTTTCACTGGTGGGGGGCAATCCACCATGCCCATTCTATGAGGTATTTTCCACAGATGAAGCAGGAAGTGTTTTTTGCGGGCTCTGATTAATTTAACGGTTCTCACCGCGAATGCCCGGTGGCACCAATGGTCAGAGGAGTGAGGTGGTCATATATCTTGGTTGTCCACATTTCCACAGGGTGTCCAGATTTTGACTTGTATTTGGTTGATTCCTCATTGAAATTTGTATTTTTGCGGTCTGAAGTGAATAAATAATACATTCAGTTTTAGCCTTCAAATTCTGTGAGGATACTCATTGCTGGGCGTGCATTCCCATGCTCTGTCACCTTGCCAAGCTCATAAAGCAAAATCTAAAAGTGGTCCTATTTTTTGGCTTTTGTACACTCATTTTGTAAGGGCTTGTCTGGATTTCTTGCTCTAAGTGGTTGGGAGGTATGGTGGTCATACTTTGGACTGTGCAGATGGTGCAGGAGGTTAGTGTTTCAACTCGCCTGTTGGTCATGGAGGTTTAACATAGCATGGGTGGGTCTGGGAGGATTGGGGTCAGGAAGTGTGAAGGGTTTTTGGGAGGGAGGAATAGCCTTTTCTGTTTGGTCAGTGCATGGGAGTTCCTTATGCCTTCTCATCTCGGATGTAGAGGAGATGATAGAGTCTGCAGGTGATCACTACCAACTTTTGATTTTCAAGGTGCACCCAGATTTTGCCTCATGTTGTGGTCTGTAGGCTGTAGCATTGTTATACATTTACATTCAATGATCAGGGGGAGACTGCACTATTGATGATAATTGATGATGATATGTGGTGGTGTTTCTGCTGACTGGTGGGGTTTGGCCAGCTCACTCCTGAAAGTCCCTTGCTATTTTTAATAAGTGCTAGAGTGTATTTGGTGTTCAGTCCCCCTTGTGCTTTGTTCATCTGGTTCTGGTGATTTTATATTGTGAGAGGGGATTTTGGGGACACATGCACACATGTACACAAGGCAAAAGAAAAAGAAGGGAAAGAATTCATGTTCTACCAGTGCAATGAGAGTGCGAGGCTTTTGGTTCCACTTGGGCAAGTCCACTGCTTCCTAGAGTTTCTGATGATGTTGGTTGGGTTGGTTCTGGATGTTTCTAGTGGATTTTGGCTGGAGGCTCAAATGTTGAACTAGTCTTCCGTGGAGTGGAATTTGTATAGGGTTATGTCGCTATGTAGAACAGTAAAACAAAATGTTGTTTAACTAACGGTTTGCCCACTGTGCACATATGCTGCAGTGAATGTGCTAGGATTCTCGTGTCCAAGTTGGGTAGTTGGGCGGAGATTTGGTGAAGTGCTACTTTCATGGGCTTTCTTGGAGTCCTTGGCACATTTTTTGCATCTCCACAATGGCCGTAGAATGTGGGAGTTTGGAGGGCAAGCTGGTCTGTTTTTTATAAAATTTGTGGTTTTCTGGGGAATTATTGAGGATTGAAGTCAGTTGAATAATACTAAATGACAGACATTTCAGTTTCAAGACTTCATATTATTCTAGCAACTTTTAAGTTTAAAACAAAATATTTAAAATCTGTTCCTATTTTCGGGTCCTTGCTCCCCCTCCCCCATCAGTTGTTTGGTATGCTCATGTTATTGCAAACCCGTAGTTGTATTAATTTCTGAGTGGGTGATTATACTTAAGAAGGCCCTATTTCTTCATTATGGTGTCGAGGCAGTCTGGTGCATTTTCAGTAAGGCACTAACAATCATATGGGGGTTGTTGAATGCTTTGTGATTCCTGGGGGTGCAGAATACCTCAGAGGAGCACCATTCCCTTTCTCCTCTCATGTAAATATGGGTAGACAAAAGACAGAAGAGGAAGAAGAGGAAAAAATAATGGTGTTTAGGTAATTATATGCTTAACAGGTGCTTTACTTGTGGTACACATGGATGCTTAAGTACTTGCGCTTGATGTGCTGATATTTTCGAGTGACACTAATACGATAGGCTGTGCAAACCAAACTTTGCTTGTCATATAAGGTATGTGGGCCATGGTGAGCTTACCTTCTCAGCTGTCCAGATTTAGTAGACTAGCCAAATTTTACTCTGACTTAGTTGGTCCCATATCTGTTGGGTAAGTTGGTAAGAGCAATAAATGTTTGTCCCTGGCTGGGGCCTTTGTTCCTCTGGTTGGTGGCTTTGTCCAGGTGTGTTGCTCGGGGTGGTGGTGGATCTACCACTTGCAATTAAGCTTACTGCTATTTGCAGTTACTAGACTTTGCTAATGTCCAAAAGTGGCAGAATTTTTCGAGAGGTTGAAAGGAAGGCAAATGTTAGCAGGAGAGCACAGCAGGTTCTTTCTCTAACATTGCTGTTAAAGTTGGGGATTGCTGGCAACGGAAATGGGAGGATGGGTAGTTTCTGGGTGGTAAGGGGTTACGGTTTAGAGACTGCATATATTCTGTTGACTATGCCAGTATGCCTGGAGTCCTGGTGAGATTGGGAAGATGGTGGCTTCTCCTTGGCTGGGAGTGCTGCTGCTATGTGCACGCTTTTCATGTCATTCAGTTTAGTTGTAGGAATTGGGGAATATTACAGTTCATATAAGTTGCTGTGGTACATACTGTAATGGTTTAGCTTACATTGTCGAGACAGAACATTAATATTTGCTTTTCTTCTAATGTACATGGCATCTGTGATCTAAATGGTCCCCATTTCCAGTTGCTTCAGTGATTGTGCTTGGATATTCTTGTAGTGTTGATTACATAAATGATTTAGAGACTGTTAAGATATAAGTTTACTTGGCCTGTACTGTGCTGTATAGGTTTTATATGGAAATCAAGATGTGACCCAGGTAAGGCATATCGATATTTAAGTTATCCCTCATCTACAGTGATTAGCTGCAACATCCCCAGTTGGTATCTCACTTTACTTTCTGCGTTTTAATGAGGGTCATTGAGTCTGTTGTATGTTCTTGTTCTGGCTGTGAAAGGATTTAATGAGGGTAAGGCGGTGTCAGGTTGAGGTTAGGGGAGGCAGGGCAGTGTAGCGGGGGGAAGTTCGGGAGTGAGGCACTTTGACATTGCCTAATGTCATTAAGAAGGTTTTGAGTTGGTTTAAGCAGAGAATTTACAGTGTTCTTTCTTTTTCAGGTTAAAGCAGTCAGGAACCTGAAGGAAGTGATTAGGAAGGTAATGGATTTGACAGGGTGGTTGTTCTTGCTGTTCTGACTATACCAGTCGCAAGAGACATCCTGGTCTCCAGTGTAGCGTGCAATGAGGTCGCAGGGGGCAGTTAGCAGAGTGAGGAATTGTTAGTGGCTTGAAGGAAGCAGAGTTGAAAGGTAATGAATTCGGCTGGGGTGGATGTTCTGGTGGCTGGTGTGGTACAGTGGGGTCATGGGTAATCCTATTTTCTTTGGGTTCATTAAGGCACATTTGAATTACACTGGTTTGGGGTAGTGGGGTTTCAGGAAGCATTGCAGGCATGCGGGTATTCTCAGGGATAGTTCAGGATTTGGGTGCTTTGTCTATGTGGCAGGCTTAAGCAACACATTGCATTTGTGTTTCTTTGCAGATGTAGGCCCTGTTTTTAATTCCTTACTAGCTTAGAAAATTGATGGCTTTCAGTACTTATATGACAGGGCTTTTGGGGTTGATGACAGGGATCTAATTTGGTTTACAGATGATGGGTATACCGAATGATGTTTGGCTTAACCCCTTTTTTTTTATGGGTGATTAGGTGGTGGAAAATTTTATGAGGGAGGGCGAACAGCCTGGTCAGGCTGGTGGGTGGAGAAGAAGGACAGGCTTGCCCTCTTCTGTTCCTCCTCTAGTGCAATAAGTGGTAAATATTAGCGAGCGAAGGTAAGGACACTGCTTATCTGGTTGTAGGTGTAATTCAATAAATGGTATATGAGGTGAGTTGTTGGACGCTACTTCATAAGTAAAGTAAGTGAGTGGAGGTATGGATGCTGCTTACTGGGTCATGATGAGTGAGGTCACGCTATCCTGACTCCTTTGGTTGGATATGTAACTCAATAAATGGTATATGAAATGAGTGGTGGGACGCTGCTTCATAAGTAAAGTAAGTGATTGGAGGTATGGACACTGCTTCCTGGGTCAGGATGAGTGAGGTCACTATGTCCTCATTAACATTACATGGATGTTTATGCTGTGATTAAAATCAGCTATCCTATGTTCAGTTGTAATTAATAAATATTGGTTAACAAAGATATGTTATGGAAGTTTAATAAAGGTTGTCAAATGTCATTTGGTGTGATGTGTGTTTACTGAAGGGAACCGGGACAAATCATTTTTATCTGTATAATCTCCAATGAGAAGAAAGTGGAAATTTCCAAACTGGACAGCAGAAAAAGTCACAGTTCACGAGTGGGTTAGTATTCATACCGAATGGTTAGTATTCCACATCCACTCCTTTAACTTAGATGTATGCCTTATATTCTAAGCACAGACCTTTCCTGCTCATCTAATTTAATTATTTGGCTCTTCAGGTTCCCAACACAAGAAGTATTATGCAGCTGGCAAATATGCTGACCATGCAGATGGCACTGTGTGTATGATAAGTAAGTGTATTGCAAGGAAAGACACCATTAATTAATGTTAAGCTCGAATGTTGACACTAGGAGTTCAGATCTGAACTTGTCTTGCATACTTGTGATCGACTGGCATCCTAGAATTGCAGCGGCTGAATTCATGGTTCAGTCCTTCAGTGACTCTGAACTGGATAAAATGGGTAATTAAAAAAATAATAAATAAAATGTCTACACATGCATATATACATATAGAAAAGTATAATTTTTAATGTGTTCACAATTTTTCTTAAGTAAATATCTAATGTTGTAGACTTGTTAAGTTGTCAGCTCCACATCTTCTGTTGGTCTATCTTAAAGAAACATGAAGGCCTTCTTGTAGTTTGTGGTCTGAAATCCTGTTGTTTCCACTTTTGGTGTTGGTGTAAGTTAATTTAACAGTTAAAACTGCAGCTGAAGAAGGCACACGCTTAATTAAATTTCATCAGCCCATGAAGTTGTGATTAAGAAAGGATTTGCACTTAAGTGTTTTATTGGTTGAACTCAATGTGAACTGGTTGTGTCAGCTCAGTACATTGTTGTATCCATCACTGAACATTGTGAAATTGTGTTAATTTTATGAGCAGAAGTGCTTTATAAGTGTGAATTTTGCACAAACGTCAATGATTGTTAAAAGAACCTATGTAATGTGTATTCTAAGAATTAAAAAAAATAAGAAATTTTAATCAAACACTATACTTACTAATAGTGATTGCATGGTGAGGTGTAAATTATTCTATGGAATATTGTTCAGTAAAATTGTGAATTTAATTTAGCATTGTTTACTTAACTGGAGTTGGGTAGTGGTGTTTTGAACTGATAAGCAGTTGTCTTAACATTTCCTGATGTACTGTATTGGAAGTTGTTGTATTAAGTAAGGTTCATAGGTTAGTACTAAGCTAACTGCCCTTGTGAGCCATTTTTTAGCCTAGCCAATTATCCCTTGTGAGACTCAAACCCTGTGCCTTGTGTTTGTAAGACAAACATCTTAACCATTAGGCCACCCTCACAATCCCTGATTAAAAAAAAAAAAACATAGAAGTGGCTTCCCTGTGTACATTAATTTTCTGTTGCTGCACTGTGATAGGTTGGCTAAAGCCCACCCAGAGGGTAGAATATGTGGTATCTGTGGAAACTAATATTAGGGGTGCATGAGAAGGTGAAAGATATTATGTGCCTCACAGAAGAAAGGGGAAAGATCTCACAAGACTTGTAACATCTATGCCCTAAAGAGTTCCTTCTGCCTCACTTTGTAGTCTTGTGTGGTAAGTCAATACCTTGCTATAGCTAACTTTGAACAAATTTAGAGTTGGGGTTGGGGGTGTGGGAGTCATTTACCACACATTGTTTGCTGTCACAGCACCAAACCACACACAACCATGCACAGACAGACCTGATGGAGGGAACATCTTAGGAGGCTCATGATATGAAGTCTGAGGGAAATTAACTTTTCATTCCCCAATCTCCATCATCATATTGAGTAAGCTGTAAGAGCAGTAGTTTGTGTTTTAGTAGTCTGAGACAGATTCCCCAAATTTTTGAGTATATCACTCTGACTTAATTTATTTAATCATTGGAAGGTCATCACAACAGTTAAAGACTCATTTTCTGCAGACTGTATACATGTTGTAGATTTATGTAACTTTGCTAAATATCTTCTGTAATGTGGCATGCAGCTATCAGAATGTCAGTGTGTACATCTAAAAGTATGGTAGGATAGAGAGTTGAATGCAAAGTGTTTACATGTTTATTACCTACTACTTCCATTAAGATTTTTGGAAATGTTGTAATGGGACTTTGGTATCTCACAATTCCATCAGCGTGGGTGGAGTTACATTATTACGCATGTAAATTTTATGTTAATTCGTGTCCCGCTTTTTTTTGCCAGTTGTAACTACTTTTCATGGGCCTTGGTCCAGATTTCTGATATCTCTAGGTTGGGAGGTATGATCCAAATCACACATACATTTGTGCTGAGACAATCACAGGGCAGTGGAAGGGACATCATTCAGGAATCCATGATGGGTGGATGTTTTTCCAGTGGCTCATGAAGATCTTCAAAGCAGCATGAACAAGTTGAAAGGCCTCATCAGCTTTCATGTTTCTGCAACTGCTCAGTGTTTGCTACAGTGTGTGTGTGTGTGTGTGTGTGTGTGTGTGTGTGTGTGTGTGTGTGTGTGCGTGTGTGTGTGTGTGTGTGTGTCCTACTTGGTGGCTTCTCATTCACAGTCCTTGAACTGCCTTCGTCAGAAAACTGTCTCTGCTGAGTGTCAGTCTTAGTGGGCTGAGCTGCTAACCCTCTCCTAAGGACAGCCTAGCTGGCATTGGTGACTCACTCTGATTGTCCCTACATTAGCTACTCCAGTACTTGGCCCACTAATTCAATTTAGGCTGTGATCCGGTGGACTGATTAAGGTTAAACTATCAAAACTTCCAAATGTAAAAACGGTCAAGGAACCATGATGACTAAATAAATTAAAATGCTTTTTAATAAGCCAGGAAGAAATAAATGTTTTCATCTCTAAATGTCACTCACAAAAAGGTGCTACAAGACTTCATCAGACTTTCTTATGGCCAATGTACATGTTTTATTTAAATACAAATAATCACATGACTAATGTATTATTAATACATTAGAACAAATAGATATCATTCTACAAGAATGAAAAATGCTAATGAATAATATATTTTCTATTCTTCTATAAAAGTAAAACATGTAAAATTGACACTGGCAATCAAACCCTTTTTATGCATAGCATCTAAAATAATGTCAGTTATATTCAGCATACTCCAACCTCTCATCTCTACTACCACCATGAAAATTCATGCCTAATTGTTCTAAAATTAATTGGAAAAAAAAATCCCCTTTTTACAACTCACAGAATGTTTTGCCAGAGAACTTGACAAATTTCCATTTTTTATAGCTACCAAATGCTTGTACATTCTCTCTCAGTTTTCCCTGTGTAAAAACATTCACACCCTGTGCAAAATGCATAGCAAACAATGTAATCTGTTGAACAAGTATAATATCCATTTGACTAATGTGTTCTGTTAGGGTTGTCACAATATATTTAAGACCCTTCAGAATCTACAATATTTGCAATTTAGATATTTGAATTTGGCTTTCTGAATATTGCACTGACTTTACATTATTGTTCTTCAAAAATATTTTTTATATTCCTATCGCTTTGTTAATAAATGTAGGTCCTTTCCCTAGTTTTGCCTTCACATCCCTATACATTTCTAACATTTTCCAGTTGTCATTTGTAATCTTTTTATGTTATATGGCACTTAAGGTGTATGTTTTTTTCATTCGTCATCTTTTTATCATTCAAAGCTATAATCTGCATCAAGTTTCTTATATCGTCTCATTCTAAATCTTTCTTTTAATCTGTTGTTAACATTAATTTCAAATTCTATCTCTGGGGGTTAACCTAGCACTCATTTGGTACTTATTATTGACTAAATTTGTTTTTTATGTACATAGGATGCATACTGCTATGATGTAATAATATAACTACTTGCTTTCTTAAAAGATACCACTGTGTTGTTTCTCCTCAGTATTTTTATATATGTTCATGTCTAAAAAAGGTACCCAATTTAAATTCATGCACATCGTAAATTAAGATTAAACTGTGTATCTAGCTTAGGGCTAAAAGAAGAGCTAATTGGACTACATGTAGGTGAACTACAGGAAGTGCTTGCAGCTCTAAAATTCTGTTGGTTGACGTGACTGCAACCAAAAAGAGTGTCTACCATGACAAGAACTTAAACTGTGCCAAAGCAGATGTCTTCAAAGGAGAGTGAGAAGTCAACTTCTGAAGCACAAAATACAAATCAAATCATGTAACAGAGGCAAAGGTACACCCTTAAGAAGGCATTATAAACTTCAAATACACCAAAGAAAAACATCAAGGTCCTGGTAAAGTTTGGAAATGGCAGCCAATTGGACTTTTATAGAGGAAAAGGCTTAGGCATGCGTTAGAAATGATGGCTAGGTAGTCTAGAATGGAAGGAAATGCAGCAGAGTAGATATCCAGTTTCTCAGCCTCAATCCACATGGAGAAAGGTATCCTTTTCCCCAGAAAGTTTCTAGTACACAGCTTTTGGTAAGTGGACAGAATATAGAGCTTTAGGAAATGAATGTCTGGATGACCACTGCCTGATGGGACAGGCAACAAGATTATCATTGGTCTCAGGAAAAATTATTTCTCCAGAAGACGAGGCAATACAAGAGGGAACCAGACATTCAGACATCAATAAGGGACTGTGAGTGTGACCTTCACTTTGAGAAGCTTAGCCTTATAGATGAAATTTGTCATCAGGAGAATTGACAAAAAAGTGTAGAAGAGTCCTTTGGGCCAACTGTGGCATCACCACGGGGCTGGCCCCCTTGTGATGGGATGTCTGAGAAATCTCTGAATTTGGAATTGATCAGAGGTATGAACAGGTCACAATAAGGCTTCCCCTATTTGTGGAACAACTTTCTCCCTAATGAAGCCTTATTGTGTAACAGTCTTGCATTTCTGATCAATTTGTCTGCCAGTGAGCTGTACTCCTCCCAGAATGTGGACTTCACCAAGAAGTGGTTGATAGGCATAGCCATTCTCACGCTCTCATATCTTCCTGGCATTAGGGATATATATGAATGAGTTTCCACTGTTTGTTGATGCACTGTGTGACTGACAAGTTATTCATCTGCACGGTAAGGACCCCTGTGGGCAGGGTTTCCTTGAGGGTCTGAAGTAAAAGGAGTATTGCCCTCTTCTTCAGCAAGTTTTTGTAAAGTGAGAATTCTTTTGATGACCAGACACCTTTTTGCCCATCAAAATACTGCCTCCTCATCCAAACCAGAGTCCAGATGTTACAGGTGGCTGTCACCAGTGAGTGAGGAAGATGGAATGAGCTGTCTGATAAATGAATGTTGACATCAACCCACTATGACTGGTGTCAGCAGAATGCATGAGAAATGTGAATCTCATGCTCCATTGGGTTTGTATTCTGTGACCACTGAGCCTAAAAGGACCAGTGTAGAACTATCATGTGATATCTGCCCAGTAGGATCATAGGGATGGCTGTCACCATGACTATCAGCACCTTGAGACACTGAAACACTGTGGATACTTCTGAATTGAGGAGAGCAGTAATCTTGACAATGAAAACATGAGTTATGCCTTTTGGGAAACAAACTTCTGTAAGTAAAATTTTGAAGTTGCAGCCTGTGAAACTCAGGCACTTGGATGGTTGCAACTTTGACCTTGCTAATTTTAGGGTTATCCTCAGAGACCAGAATAGATTTATCAGACACTCCCTCACCACAACAAACTAGTCCAAGGAAGATTCTGCACAAATCCAGTCATCAACATAGGGGAATAGCTTTGTTTCCTACAGACAAAAAAATGCATCACAACCCCTTATGTGCATTTGATAAAGAGCCAAATGGCAGAGGTAAGACCAAATGAAAAGTGTCTGGAACTGACTTTGAAGTGCAGAAACATCCTGGATTGCCTGTCAATTTTGATGTGCAAGTAGGCACATTGAAGGTCTAAAGAAAAGATCTAACCTCCACTAGGACCATTAGGATGATGTATTTTGGAAAAAAAATGAGTTTGGGTTGCTTATGTTTGGAAATGGCTGAAGGTTTTTTGATCTATCATCTGGACCCTTTCTGGTCTGGTGGCACTTCCTAAATGCCTTTCTTTCCAAATAGATAAAGGAAATGTAGCTTTGCAACTTTTCTTTGATGGGCTGGGTCATCTGGCAGTGGAAGTATTGAGGGCCCTGGGGTTAAGAGCAAAGGAATTATTTTTACCCTTGAGATGATAGTCCATACCCACCTTTCCATAGTAATGGCCTCCTATGCTGATGTTTGGAAGGATAACTGACCCTGACTGGATGTAGAGGGGAGCAGTAAAGGAAGGTCCCCAGTGCTGCTGCTGCCTGGGGGGGGGGGGCTATGTCTGTGCAGTATCTACTGAGAACCCTGGCAACTGTGACTGTAACCTGTCCAGAAAGAGTCTTAGGAATTGGTCTCATTACCTAAGTATTGCTTGCTTTGTTGTTCAAACCAAAGCCATGGCTTGGACTTTTGTAGGTCATGGTGGAGGAATGCTTTGTGAAGGTAAACTTAACGCTGCCTGCAGTTTAAGATTTTTTTCCTTTGGTTCCATCTTCTCAATGTAAACCTCAACTTCTGGTTCAGATATCTCACGACCATAAAAAAGGGACATTCATAAAAGTCACCTTAGTGCCCTTGGCAAAATGCATAAGAGAGAGCCAGTCAGGGCAATGCATAGTGACGCCTGAAGCTGCTAGTCTGTCATACACATCCACTGTATCAAGAACCACATGAATAATGAGGTTGGCCATAGTAGACATAATGGAAGATTGGAATTCTCATCTGGTAGCTGTTCTGTGGTGGATGCCAGCTGTAAAGGTAACTGAAATACACAATACAGCTGACATCTGATGATATGCTATTGGTACTGAAGGGAAAATCAGCATCAAAGATGAGGTCCAAAGTCCAGCCGATCAGCAGAACACTGATATTGACAATGACCTTGAAAAGGAAACCATCAACAATGATACCATTCTCTCTACCTCCCATAAAAGCCAAAGACCACAGTCAATACTGAAGCCATCAGCTGCAGAAGAATTAATCACAAAATTGTCATTGACACCTGTATCAACCTAGGTGACCTCACTGTTGAGGAAAACAATGAAAAGCAGAAGAAATTGAAGTTGAAAAGTAGGACCCATCAATGCTGGCAAAACATCTGTTAACACTGGCCTCAGAGGAGTCAGTTACAAAAATGATACCATTGTTAACACATGAGGAAGAAAGGGATGGGTGGTATGGGAACACTAACTCAAGCCTGAAACCCTGGTGGAGCACAGAAACCAGCCAACTTCTGTTGGGTCAAACCATGGCCTCAACCATCTTCCAACAGTCAAGATGGGAGCTTGCCTCATCATCCATGGTCTCTGTACCAATGATTCTGACCACTCAGATCTGATACTATGTCAAAAGGAAACAGTGTCTAGTAGAGCAGCCACTTGCAAACTCCTTCACCTTTAAATCAACCTTCTAAACAGTAGGTTGTATACACAGTATCTCAGACACTGGAGAGTGATGGCAATGTCCCTTACCTGTATTCCTAGCTACCAGTGAGGGAAAGAAAGGAAGCTGTGGCCACAGAATGATCAATTCTAAATGCTGAGGGAGAAGGCACTGCTGCTGACATTTCTTGGTGCATAGACAGGGCTGCTGATACAGACAAAACTGTAAGTGCTCACCTCTACGTCTAAGGTTAAAAGGATCTTCTTCCTACAGAGACAGTGGTAGAAGCCTTGACCCATTTTGGAGAAGGACAAAAGCCTAAAAACTGCAGACAGCCTAAAACTAGGCAAAGTCCTAAGCAAATATCCTTGGAAAAGAGACTACAGCAGCAAGCAAGCTGCAAATGAAGATACCAAGTGATTCCTTGGTGGAAGGCTGCAATGCAATAACTAACAAGTTCATAGGTTCATAGGTTCATAGGTTCGTACTAGGCTATCTGCCCTAGGGCATTTATAAGCCTAGCCAGAGTGTGTGTGGCTTTCACCACCTCTTAGGATGAGAATACTACGCCCATTTAGGGTTTAGTTTACTGTGCCTCTGTCTAGTAGTGACACAGAGATGACCCCCGGGGTAAACCTATGATCTCCCATCCACTCGTCAAGATTTCTCTTGAAGAGAGTCAGTGAGGGTTATGCCTAACATGGATTGGGATTCTGTTCCAGAGTGTAGGGAGCCTCTGGGTTATGAATCTGTCCCTCCAGCACATCCTATTTATTTCTGTGTTGAGGTTTAAGTCTCTTGCTCTCGTGGCTCTGATGGATTTGGATTTTATGAGGTGGAGCATGTCCATTAATTCTGGATTGGACATGGCCTTGTACGTCAGGCACAGGTCACCTCTGAGTAGGCGGTATGCGACTGAATAGAGCTGGAGTTTTTTCAGTCGGGCAGCATATGACATATGTTTAAGACCCTTTATCCTCTTGGTGAGGAACTTTTGGGGTCTTTCCAACTGCTGCAGGTGTCGGGTAAGATACATCCCAAATGGAGCATTGTACTCAATCATTGGCCTGATAAGAGAAGAGTACAGGGGCACAATGACCTCTCTTGATCTAGATGTGAAAGCCTTCATGATAAGGTGGGCAATATAGAAGGTCTTCCTAACTACTTTGGCAATGTGAGTGTCAAATGAGAGGTTACTGTCAACCTGGGTCCCTAGGTCCCTGATTACCTCTTCCATATTTAATGGATTACCACCTATGTGGTAATTTGTGGGTACCTTGTTTTTCCCAAAGGGTATGACTATACATTTTTTGGCGTTCAGCTTAAGGCCATGGCTCTGGCACCAATTATCCATTTCTATGAGGCCTCTCTGAAGGATGTTTGTGTCCGCTGGAGTATCAATTATGGCGCCCAGTTTGCAGTCATCTGCGAACTTTGTCAGCCACAACCCTCCTATGTTTGCCTGTACCTCGGAAAAATAAATGCCGAACAAGAGGGGTCCCAGGACTGAGCCCTGTGGGACACTGCTTGTGACTGGCTTAGAGTCTGACATAGCTCCAGCAACTCTGACCCTGTGGGTTCTGTCCTTGAGCCAGTTTGCAACCCATCTCGTGAGATATGGGTTTACATTTAAGCTGGTGAGTTTGTCTATGATGCCCGAGTGGGGTATTGTGTCAAAGGCTTTTGCAAGGTCAAGGTAGGCTGTGTGAACTGCCTTACCCTCATCAATGGCCATAGTGATTGTTTCAAAAAGTCAACCAAGTTCAAAAGGCAGGATCTGCCCTTGACAAAGCCAAATTGGGTAGGATCAAATGTCTGTAGGTCCCCAATGTCTTTGTTTATGAGTTCCATAATGATCCTCTCCATAGCTTTGCAGACCAGGCTCGTCAAGCTTATGGGGCGGTAATTTTCAGGGTCCGTAGAAGCACCACCTTTGTGAAGTGGGACCACTGTTGCCGTACGCCACTCTTTGGGTACGTACCCTGTAGTAAGGCTAAGATTAAACAGCAGCCTTATGTGTGGGTTTAGTTCCTCTTGGAGTTCATGTAGCACACAGCCCGGGACACCGTCCGGTCCCAATGATGCTGTGTTTTTAGCTTTAGAGAGGGTGGCTCTCACCTGGGCATCTGAGATATTAGGGAGGCTACACTCTGCTGGGATAGTTATTTCTCCTTTTGGGGGGGAGGAGAAATTTGCACTGAACCTGTCTGCCAGAATGTTGGCAATGTCATTGGGTTCAGTGTATTTTGTGTCATTTTGGACTAACTCTGAGCATATCTGGGAGTTTCCACCTAGGTTTCTAACATAGCTAAAGAAGGCCTTGTGATTGTCTTTTGTGTCTTTTGCGATTTTTCTCTCAAAGTTGGCCTTGGATGATTTTATGAGTGATCGTAGTTTTTTTGCTAGTACTGATCAGAGATGCCTTCCCTTTTAGGGATTTTGCTCTGTCATGTAGTAGCTTCCTCCTTCTGTTGTAAAGTTGGTTTATGGCTGGGGTCCACCAGACCAGGAACCTGCCTTTGGGGGAATGGGTCTTGGTTTTATTTGGGATTGCATGATCCATGCATTCTTGAAGGTACCCGTAGAAGGCATTTGTAAAGGATTCAGCAGTGTGGGTTGTGGTTTCCACTGGCCCAGGGGCCTTGAAGGATACCACTTCAGTCTTAAGAAGTGTGAAGTTGGCTTTTGAGAAGTTCTTCACTGTGGTCTTTTGTGCAGGGGGTGGGGGCGGGATGTGGATTTCCAGTGAGATTAATTTATGGTCTGATCTTACCAATGAGGGATATACTTCTGGTGTGGAGCATTTTGTCCCCATGTTTGTGATGATCAGGTCTAGTATATTGTCTCCTCTTGTGGGAATGGTGACTAGTTGTTCCATCGCATTTGAGTTTATGAATTCTAGGAACCTTTTGACAAATCAATCCAAAAACAACACATATCTTAGTAGGGAACACCACTTCTCTCCTAAACCACACACATGGGAGGAAGCCAAGAGATAAACCTTCACAAAGCTCAACAAGATATTTAATAGAAAAAAGGGCCTTGGCTCAAGACAAGTTAAGAGAAAAGGAAATGTTTGCTCAATAAAGCAAGTGTCAAACTTCATAGAAGATACATGGAGCTCATAAAAATAACCAGTAGCCACTACCAGCAGCAGTAAAAGGAAAAACAGATTGCTCACGACCTGAGAATAATGAAAATGTCAAAAGCAGTCTGAGGCCATTAGAAGGCCAGCCCTGTGTGAGAAGTGTGGTGATGAAGATAAGGATAGAAAGAGATGACTTTTTGCATTATAAGACAGGGGCAGTTATATAGCAGCCTGGGCATATTTGGATTACTGAGTGGTCTTAATGCCTTAAGTTTTAGACCTAGAGTTTACTGAGACATTAAAATTTATGGAAATCATTTTCTGCACCCCAATAATATCAAATATATATGTGTGTGTGTGTGTGTGTGTGTGTGTGTGTGTGTGTGTGTGTGTGTGTGTGTGCATATATATATATATATATATATATATATATAAATATTTATGTATATATATATATATATATATATATATATATATATATATATACATATATATATATATATATATATATATTTATTTATGTTATATCTCACCTTCCTATTTGTTGGTTGTTGTACAATACAAATTCCAAAAAGTCCAAAGTTTTACAAAACAAAGGTTACATCACAACTTTCTACCACAAGACATTTGAAATGGCAGTAACTGCAGTAAAAGTGATTTACTACCCAAGAGTCATCACATATGTGGATATACACATGCAGAGTGCATTCTTATGGTAGCCTGCAATAATATTAGTTAGAGACAACAGATGGAGCATAAACAAACTTCTGTAAGACAGTGACATATTTAAAAAAGGTACGTAATTTATATATATTTTAAAGTGTATTTTTTCATGTTTGAAGCAAATGTAAAAAACAAACCTTTGGAGTTTGATATAACCTCCTTACCAGATACAATACCAATTTACATAGTTTTTGATTGAAAAAGTGTGTTGGTTTGGCATTTTCCTTTGCTGATAAGGACAGTCCCCTGAGATTTTCCTCAGACCTGAAAATCTGTTCCATAGCATCATGAAATACTGACCCCACAATGCTTCATTACCTAAACAAATATATACGCTACTGCATGTCCATGCTAAATGCATCAGCAGTGTCTTCTTAGTTCCTAAAAAGACAGGTCATCAACTAGTTCTTGTAGGTGGAACACTTCACAGTGAAACTAATGCCTAATGATGTTGTAGTGAAACCATAATGTACGTAAGATGCTGTTCTTCTAAAGATGAAAGTTGTAATGTTTACTCATAATGCTTTGCAGTCGTATGCAAATCAGTACTCTCTGTGCCTATCATGACATCACTTTCTCGGCATGGTTGATAACAGAATACTGAGTAAACAGTGAAACTAGAAAAACAAATAACACACTACAATCTTCATTTATCACAAAATCACTTGCAGTTTTAACATGAAAAGAGTAACTAGAAATAAAATTAATTGAGAAAATAAATGTGCTTCTGAAAGTGAGCAATACACTTTAATGTATTGCATTATATAATACCAGCATATCCACTCTGTATGTGGATAATATATCTCCCAGCCCAACCCTTATCAACAGCATACTATATTAATGGTATCCGAATCAATATTATTTTCTACCCGTGTTAAAAATGATTAAAAATCCACATCTCACTTCCTTCTGAGACTAAGGTGGCCTAATGGTTTAGGTGTTTGCCTTACAAACACAAGGTGCAGGGTTCGATTCTCCCAAGGAATAATTGGCTTGGCTGGCAAGGGCAGTTAGCCTAGTACGAACCTATATGCACTGAACCTCATCACTTCACATATTAAAAAGAAATAACCCTATCCTGATTGTCATATCTTGGTGAGGCATCTGATAATTGACTAATGAAAACATAATTATGTCTGTATGACCTTTATTTTATCCAGTGTTTGTTTTTTTTTTTTTCATACATCATTCTAAACATGTTTTGCAGACTCTTTAAAAAAATAATATTTTTTGACAGGGAATAAACAGGACAGTTCATGTGGCACATGAGCAGTAGGCCTAGACAAATAGTGTTGATAATTTAAGTTTAGAATGTCAAAATAGTAAAAATAAGATAACAAGAAAACTAATGCTCATTTGTGTTGTCATACTGAAAGGGAATGCTCAGCATCTATTTATTTATTTTTATTTACCCAGAAACTCCAACTGGGAAAAAAAACTCTTTTTCAGGAGTGGCCCAGGAGAAAACCTCACATTTATCAACAGTTGTGATATATACATAACATACAGTTGCATAACATCAGAAGGAATACAAAATATAGGTAAGTGGGTAGAGTGGCAGCGGTGAGGTCTGCGGTGGGAGTGACATATGCGTTTAAGGTGCAGGTGGGATTACATCAAGGATCAGCTCTGAGCCCTTTCTTATTTGCAATGGTGATGGACAGGTTGACAGACAAGATCAGACAGGAGTCCCCATGGACTATGATATTTGCAGATGACATTGTGATCTGTAGTGAGAGTAGGGAACAGGTGGAGGAGACCCTGGAGAGGTGGAGATTTGCTCTAGAGAGAAGAGGAATGAAGGTCAGCAGGACTAAGACAGAATATATGTGTGTGTGAATGAGAGGGAGGATAGAGGAATGGTGAGGATGCAGGGAGTAGAAGTGGCGAAGGTGGATGAGTTTAAGTACTTGAGATCAACAGTTCAGAGTAATGGTGAGTGTGGAAGAGAGGTGAAGAAGAGAGTACAGGCAGGATGGAGTGGGTGGAGAAGAGTGTCAGGAGTAATTTGTGACAGACGAGTACCAGTAAGAGTGAAAGGGAAGGTCTACAAGAGGGTAGTGAGACCAGCTATGTTATATGGGTTGGAGACAGTGGCAATGACAAAAAGGCAGGAGTCAGAGCTTGAAGTGGCAGAGTTGAAGATGTTAAGATTTGCACTGGGTGTGACAAGGATGGACAGGATTAGGAATAAGTATATTAGAGGGTCAGCCCAGGTTGGAAGGTTTGGAGACAAAGCCAGAGAGACAAGATTACATTGGTTTGGACATGTGCTGAGGAGCGATGCAGAGTATATTGCGAAAAAGATGCTAAGGATGAAGCTGCCAGGTAACAGGAAAAGAGGAAGGCCTAAGATAAGGTTTATGGATGTGGTGAGAGAGGACATGCAGGTGGTTGGTGTGACAGAGCACAGGAAGAAATGGAAACAGATGATCTGCTGTGGCGACCCCTAACGGGAGCAGCCAAAAGAAGTACATACATGTGAGAAACAGCTTTACAATCAATAGCTTACATAAACATCATAGCTTGCATAGTTATATACGGTGCTGAACATTTATGAGAAATAGACAGTGGCTTACATATAGCAAAGAGACATACGACATTGCAAAAGATACTGTAATATTTGTACATCTTAACAGTACCGATTTTCACAGAATGTTCAGATTTTTGCTTCATGTTTTTGGTCTGTTTCTCATAAAATTGTGGTTTTCTGGCAAATCGTTGGCAAATCGTTGAGGATTGAAGTCAGAAAATAATGACAGGCATTTGAGTTTCAGACTTAGCACCCTTCAGAAAATTCATGATAATGCAAAACCTGTTGTTCTAAGTTTGTAAGAGCAATATTTAAGTGTCCCTATTTCGGGGCCTTTATCCCCCCCATTATTAATGGCTTTGTCCAGTTTTTTTCCTAAGTGGTTGAGAGGTATTTATCTCAAATTTATAGCAATTAAAACAATGAAAAGAAGAGTCAGCAAGAGTATGAAAATATTAGAAAGAGGGGAAGGTGTTTGATAGTGAAATCTAGTATTACATATGAGTAGGTGAGCTATTATGAAAGTATAGTTACATTTTAAGATTGAGAAGTAAAGTAATTAGTAAAGTGAGAATATTCTATCCTTTGCAAAGTCATCTATCCCAGAGAAATACAACATTAACAATACACCCCTGAGAGTTGACTCAGATGTTCAGGATTTGGGACCTTATGTGGAGAGTGACCATATGACTCATTTGACCCATATGTGTCCATTTTTGTAAGTCCTTCTATACTGTAGAGCTTATAAACAAGGGGATTGTGTTTAGATCTAGGGATGTCATTTTCCCGTTTACTCAGCCCTCATTAGGCCAGTCACTGAATATAATGCCAGCCTGCCATGAATCTGTTCAGATACATGCAACAACTGGAACACCCACACAGATGCCTTGCTAAAATGATCCAAGGTCTAAATAATATGTCTTATATGGATTGACTCAAAGCCCTGTCACTATACTTGGCATCCTACAGACTGCTAAGAGGTGACTGTGTCTGACCCAGAACTGATGGAGTTACTACTGCACATCAGCAAGTCAAATGGCATCAGGAATACTTGGTCTAGACATCAGAATCTGCAACATCAAGAGAATGCTTTGGAGGGACAGGTGTATCTCATAGAGGACACTGCTGCTCTGGAACTGACTCCCCATCCACATAAAACAAAGTTCATCCCTGTCCCTATTGAACTGTAACTTGGACCTATGGATAAGAAACAGAAAATTTATCCCAGAACTGCCCCCTGTACTACTAATGGACAAACACAGCTCTTAAAGGCATGCATGTATACCTGAAATTATCTATGGTATGATCCCAGTTATTCTCATTATGGGTAATATATAATTATTGACCATGAGATGGGTTAGACCAATCTCTAATGAAATGGGATAGGTTAATTAGAGCACAAAAACGAAAACTGGCTAGGCGTACAATGGCTCTCAAGGACAGCTAGCCTACTACTTATATATGAACTTATAAAAAATACTAGTTTTGTATAGATGAAGAGAGAGAGTGGTTGATCTAATTAGACAGTAAAGACAAAAGAGAAGAAAAGACTTGAGTCTTGTCACTCCGAATATAATTTATGTAAACAAAGTTGCTCCTTGTGATTTAGTTCAGTTACCGAACATCAGGCTAGTTAAAGGTTAGGGTAGGGTTCCCCTTTATTGCCCTGTGATATTACCACACTTAGGTTTACATTTTGATGTGTATTGCTCTTTCACTTGCTATTTATGTCTGACTATGACATTCATTCTGCCAGGCAATGGAATTTATCAATAAACTTCACATTTTGTGACTTTTTTCTACTTTTGTCAATTTTTTATTAACTACCATTGTTGTATGTATATTAAAAATGTTCTTTAGATAAGAAAATTACTTTTCTTATTCAAATTGTTGCTCACTCTATGCTTACACAATTTTACAAGGACTTTTCTGGCACACTTAGGAGCAGATGGTTGATATACTGAGCGCTTTAATCATTTCAAATATCAAAAACCAGCAGCTGTATAGTAAATCCATATACTAATCAACAAAACTTGAAACTAATCACAAAATGACAAAATTATGTATCTGGAACCGCAGGTAAAAAATGTATTATATTCAGAAAGCACATGGTAATATGCAAAAGCTTGCATACATAAATTGTTAACTCATTACAGCCGAGTGACGTCTCCAGGTGTTTCTGCTTTTACCTCCTACTGCTCCTCTAGGCATCTAATATTGCCTGTTCATATTTGCATTAATAATTCCAAAACCATGTTACATACAAGGTATCGGAAAATTTTATCTTGAAGCATACATGACGGCAAACAACTGTATTGATATATGACCTCTGTCAATGGATGTTTGTTAAAGACATAAGGTGATAACTTCAATTTTAAAATGCTGAAGCCACGCCCACTAGGTGTTAAAGGTACTCACTCAAAGGGCTCTACTGGAGGGAATGAGTAAACTCTTTAACTGTGATTCCAAATATATCATTTTGTGATTAATTGCTTCAGTAATTTGTGAACTTTCAAACCATCACATTTTCAAGTGCTTACTGCTTTTGAGTATTTCGTCCCACACTCTTTCAGACAAAGTTCACTTGATATTTTATTTATTTATTCCTTACTTTTCCAGCACCTAATTTATTCTTTTTTATCTAGCATCCCACAGCATTTTATCTTCTACAATGGTTTATTACTTGTGTCTTGCAGTC
Organism: Protopterus annectens; assembly: GCF_019279795.1. Classification (NCBI taxonomy): domain Eukaryota; kingdom Metazoa; phylum Chordata; order Ceratodontiformes; family Protopteridae; genus Protopterus; species Protopterus annectens. Next base: position 1,049,681,555 of record NC_056725.1, on the reverse strand, counting down.
TGTCTCATCATGCAATCCGCATTCATACCATCAATCAGCCATCTGACTGCAGGTATAGGCTACGAATACCAACGAAGGACAGGTATTATAATGCTTTAAATTTAGCTCGACTTAAATGTCATATGATGGATTTGTTTCTATTAACTGTGTGGAAAAAAGATACTTAAGGTACATTGCATCTGCTCTCCTTCCTTTTGCAATGGAAATAAATCAGTATATCAAACACCATATTGTAATATTCTCTTAGAGAAAGGAAAGCAGAGAGAGGCAGAGAGAGGAAGGGTATACAGGAAAACCTTTAGTGTTCTCAAAAAGGTTGCACGAGGTAAGGAAAGATAGTTTTCATAATAACCTGCATTAAAAGGATGGCACAACATGATACATGGTGTGGTGTGGTGTGTGTGTGTGTGTGTGTGTGTGTGTGTGTGTGTGTGTGTGTGTGTGTGCGTGTGTGTGTGTGTGTGTGTGTGTGTGTGTGTGTCCCCACAGGTATACATTTAGAAAGCTTGTAAAATGTTTTCCACTTAAGCACAGAGCAGAGCAAAGGTCAGTAGTTACATGAAGCAGGCTGCTATGAAGCTAGCACTGGCACAAACAGCAGCAGATTTCAAGCGTCTCTGACCTTCAAAGAGTAACTAAAGAAGAGGAAAATGGTTGAAGGGGTACAGCAAGACCATAGCAATAGGCAAGAAATGGGGAAATAGCTTAACTTGGTTCTTCTTATCTACCACTACACTCTCCCCCAGAGGAATTACAAATAAAAATTAACACATGCATAAAAACATAGTGATTTCCTTGCCATACTACTGCCTGGGAACCATGCGATTTTCAGGGAAAACTAGCATTTATTTTCATTTACCTTAAAGGCACACACACTCTCTGAATTTGTTTTGTTTAGTACTAGATATTCTCCAGTCAGGGGATTCACTGTTCAATGATCTCTTTGAATTCAGTACCTCAGCACTACTGTAAACCATGGTAGTGCAGCAGTAGCGTTGTTGCCTCACAGCAAGAGGTTCTCCTGTTCGATTCTTGGCTGGAGTGCCTTCTGTGTGGAGTCTGCATGTCCTCCCTGTG
>NC_056725.1:1049640478-1049675478 GCF_019279795.1 Protopterus annectens | reverse complement strand
CATGAGCAATGGCTTAAAAGCTAGAGATAAGTTTGTTTAATGAAATTAGTAGATGCAGCTTGTTACAGTCTCCTCTCCTATTATACCATTCTCTGAATGAGTGATGCAAGCCTTCTGAGCACTCCTGAATCATCCCCAAAAATGAAGCACTTATGCCTGACAAGCATTACTTGGTTAAAAAACAATAAAAAAGAAAACTGTACAAACCAAAAACAGATGCCTGTCACCAGCAAGTTCTCTACATAGTCTGCATTAAAGCTCTTTTGCTTATAACATTTCCAGTATGTTTCTCAGTCCTTTGACAATGATTGGTATGTGAAAGGATTTCTAATTATTGCTGAATGGAATTTCCATGCATTCCAAATGAACAAGCCATTTAGGAACAGATGGCCTTATTATTACTTAATTCACCCTGTGCAATGCGGGGAAGGAACATTTTTAAACAGTCATTTATTTCATATATAATCTACTGCAAGGAAAAGAAAAGCATAGTTAGGGCTGGCTGGTGCTATTTTTTGCATGTACTCTAGAACCAGAGGTGAGGTAGTTGGAGCTGTTGCAATAGGGGAAGAGATGCTAAAACTTGTACATGTTAAACACAAAATGAGCACAGTAACACATCTGAAGCATTGTGAATAATATATGACACACTAAGCATAGTATATGCAAAATAACAGATGCACATTAAAAAGTAACATAAACCATAATGCAGTCTATCAATACAGAATTCAAACCCAAGAGCAAAGATTCAAATTTTAATGCAATAAATTGTTGACTTTTAACAGTATAACTCATTTAGATGGCATTTTATCAAAGTCCAGTTCTATGAATTTGTCTCAATAGGTAGAACTCCTCAAAATATTGTTTCTTAAAACAGAAGCTGAATGAAAGTGAATAAGGATGCATGCCATGGGCCATGCTTCTCATCTTCAGTATTTTAGGGCACGCTGGACTGCACTGTGGTGTCAGATATGCACGCATTCAGTTTCTGTGTTCTGTCTTTCTGGTTCACAGTTACAGCTACCTTCATCCCTGGGGATACATTCTGTGACACAACAGTGCTGTTCACTGTGTCCTTACACTCTGAAGCTGGGATGTACGGCCCAAGGCATGTGGTTGATTGTTGCTGCAGATTTAACAATTGGGAGCATTTTGGTCAAATTAATCAGTTTGAGGCCACCATGGAAGACTGCTCAACTTAAATTGAGAGAACTGAACCATATTTTATAGGAAATTACATTACAGATGACAAAAGATGTCCCATTGTTGGCAAATATGGCAAGTTCCAAAACTATAGACCGTACACAGTTTGATACAACCAGCTAAACCATCTGAAAGAAATCATTCAAAAGGGATTGTACAGACTTATGCTGAAGCTTTAAGTCTAAAACTTTTGGAAATTACAGAATGTTTCAGGTTCCATAAAACCAGAGAAATGAAGTACTTTCAATTATCTAGCAGAAGTGTAGAGTAGCCCAACATTGTCAATTTGGGGAACGGTGGTAGATGTTGGTAGTCCCTTTTAATCTCTATATCTAAGTATCCTTACCAGCTCTAAATGAGAACTTTAAAAAAATGACAGTGTTGTTATCATACCGGATACATTCATTGAACTTACTCTCAGTATCAGTCCAAAAAAAACAAATGTCTTCCAAGAACCTGGTATACATCTGCCAGGACTTGGAAAATTCAGTGTTAAACAAAAAACAAGATTCCTAGTGTGCCATAATATAATTAGCGAAAATGGGGGCATAGGCTGCCTCCATTGCTACTCCTGTTCTTTGGCTAAACAATCGTCCATCAAAGAAAATTAAATTATTTTCTAACACTCTCTCCATTAATGCCATTAGAGAGTTTTACCTGGAAGAAGAATAGACAAAAATATTACTAATACACTCAAGGAACCACTGTGGACCAATATCACAAGGAATTACTGAATAAAGGTCCTCCAGATCTATGGTTAAAAAAAAACACTGCTCATAAAAGATATCCAACTAATCTTGTTAAGAAAATCCCAAGAATCTTTACAAATCTTAGTAAAGAACTCATGCCTTTCTTCAATGTCATACCTACAAATTTGGCTATAAAATGGGTTTTTGATGTAGCTTTATTGACTGTAGGACATAATGGTGTATTGCTGATGTATTTGTGAATCTTTGGAATGCAGAAAATACTTGGCGATTTTGTTTTGTCATCAAACATAAATGTAAACTTTTCTTTGGTATTAAATCCCTGTAACAACATGTCAATCAACAAAAGGTCTATTTATTTATATTGATCACATAAAGTGTTTTTAACTTTGGCAGTAGAGGATGAATGTTACTTTATGGTGCTATTTTCCATGCTTGTGTTGCTTTAATGTGACTTAAAGGATTTAAATTAAAAGAACTATTGTGATTGGCTGTAATGATACATGTGATTTTGTGCACAGATTTTAAAAATGAACGTGAAGTCATTTTTTTACTGTTCTGATGAAGTTCCTTAAAAGTTGGAATGAAAGTGCTTAATTTTTATTAAACCTTTTTATTTGCTACTGGTGTGGATCTGTGGCTCTGGCTCTTCTTAATGCAACAAGGTCGATTTTACTACTAGTTTGTATATCCTTGTGTTGGAGTTTGGTTTCTCAGTTACCTGGGATAACTCTGTTGAGTGAAAGCTGGCCGTAAAACCAATCAACCTTCCAAACATAAACTAAGAATTGCTACACTCAATGTAAATTCACTGACAGGATGGAGCTTGGAAGCAGATGACATGATGGTAAGAAGGAGGCTGGACATACTATGTATCCAGGAGACAAAGTAGAATGGCAGTGCAGGAAAGCCACTTGGCTTGGGATCAAGAGTCTACTACTAGGAGGAGGACAGGCTAGAAATGGTGTCAGAATTGTGGTAAGGGAGAGGCTTCAGAAGGCAGTGAGGGATGTCATCAGAATTTGTGACAGACTCATAGCAATCACACTCCAGTGTAATGATAATCTTCTTCTTCTTCTTTTGGCTTTTCCCAGTTAGGGGTCGCCACAGCGGATCATCTGTCTGCTCATGATTGGCAGTGGAGTTTTACGGTGTCGAGTTACCAGCCCGGCGCCCAACCTTCCACAGAAGGCACACACATGCACACACTCACACCTAGGGCCAATTTAGAGTATCCAATCCTCCTACTGCATGTCTTTGGGATGTGGGAGGAAACCGGAGCACCCGGAGGAAACCCACGCGACCACAGGGAGGACATGCAGACTCTGCACAGAAGACACCCCAGCTGAGAATGCAGTATTCATAATCTCAGCCTATGCCCTACTCAGAAGGGTGTGATAGTGAAGAAAAGAGTGCATTCATAAAGCAGTTGCAGGATCTACTAGATAAAACAAGACAGCAGGAATTGCAGTTGATAATGGGTGACTTGAATGCACATATCAGGACAGAGAGAACAGGATATGATGACTGCCTGAGTCGACATAGTGGGGCAACAGGAATAAAGAAGGAGAGACCATTCTATACTTCTGTCTGGAAAATGGCTTGATAGTAGCCAATACATGGTTCAGCAAGATAGACAGTCACAAGATCAAATACAAGAGTGGTCGACATGCAACTCAGGCAAACTTCCTCCTAGTAAGGAAAGGGCACTGAGGTAGAATCAGTGATTACAAAGCCATCCCCAATGAAACAGTTAGCCCATAGCATAAACTACTGGCTACCACAATCAGCTGCAAGCAGTGGGCACAGAATGCTCTGAAGTCAACAGAGACCAGACTGAAGACCTGGAAGTTGACTGTAGAAAAAGCACAAAAGTTCACTGTATTACTCAAGATTTTAGCACCTCAAGAAGAAAAGGAAATAGATGCAGTTGAAGAAGAATGGCAGTACCTCAAAACAGCATCTGTAAGGGCTATAGAACAGATATGAGGTTGAGCCAGGTATGGCAATCAGGTACATAAGGAAAGTTGGTGGTGGAATGCAGAAGTCCAGGAAGTCATCCAAAGAAAGGAGTGCGGGAAAAAAGTGGGCGGTAGAAAGGACAGACCAGGCTAGGAAGAAATACTGGTTGGTTAACAAACAGGCTACGAAAGGAGCTACAATAGCATAGAACAAGGCATCAGAGGCATCCTACCAACTTCTGGAAAGTGACTCAGTGGCTGGAGCAAAGAAACTCTGTCAGGTTGCAAGGCAAAGAGAAAAATAAAGAAGACAGTTTGACACCCTTCATAAGGGATGCCAGCAACAACCTGATCACCAATCCACAGGACACCAAAGGCAGATGGAAGGAGTACTTCCAGCAGCTTCTGAATGAAGAAAACTCCACAGAAGCTGTACTGCTCCAGACACAGCCTACAATGAGAGAAGAAGAACAGCCCACCCTAGAAGCCACATTAAGGAAAATGAAGTCAGGGAAAGTAGCAGGCTCAGATAAGGTTACAGCACATACAAACAAGATGATGGACGAAAAAGGGGAGAAATGGCTCCTGAGGGTACCCATAGCAGCATGGTGAGAAAGACGTATCCCAGACAACTGTAGAATAAGCGTACTGGTGCTAATATTCAAGAACAAAGGGAGTGTTCACAACTGTTGGCAGTATAGAGGTACAAACTCCAATCAGACTGCATGAAGTTTCTGGAGAATGACTGACAGATGAATACACAGAGGAGAAGAAAGTAAGATGGAAAATGAGCAATCTGGACTCAGATCAGGACGCAGCGCCACTGACACAATGTTTGCAGTGAGACAGATTACACAAGAAATTACAACTGGGCATGCCTAGACTTGGAGAAAGCATATGACAAAGTCTCAAGAAAGCTGATTTGGGCAGTCCTGTTGTACCCCCATATATATATATATATATATATATATATATATATATATATATATATCTACAACACCAAAAATATACCAGCACTTGACCCAGCAAAGCTTCCAGCAATAAAGTGCCTAGTACAGGCAAAGAATGAGTTCGGAGACACTTTGAAATGAGCTAAAATAGCTCTACAATTGTTTTACTTGTTACACCATCTCTCAGCAGTGGAACTAATGAAAAAAACACAGACTGGTATCCGATTTCGCCCTCTGGCGTCCTCAGTGTGTAATTATATCCAACATCTTCTTGGTTTAAATACACAAGCATTTTAAAGTCCCAGTACCTTTATGGCACACAATAACAATGATTACCTGTCAAACAGAATGGGTGATCTATATTACCATATGTCAATGTGGTGCTTTTTATGTGGGCCAAACGTCTAGGGCTTTTAAGACTAGAATTGCCACTCATTTGAGTAATATTAATTGTAGAAGACCTAGAGGTGTCCCATTTAAACATAAACTTGAACATGATACAGCCCACTTTGTGTTTGTAGGAATTGATATGGTAGTGGGGTTAAATCTGTCAGATAGCAATAAAGATAGGATTCTAGATAAAAAAGAAAGATTATGGATTACAAATCTGGGAGCTTTGTATAAACCTGGAATAAATGGATTTTGGGGATGACTTGGGTGGGTTCATATACTGCACTCTTTATTGATTATTTGGTTACAGAATGTTTTTGTGTAGAGTGATTTATTGTGTAATAACAAACTATATATTATTCATGTTTAATATTGTATGTTGATTGAAGGAGGTTATTTTGTATGAATGAGTATGTGTATATACATATACATGTACATATATGTACGTGTGTTAGTCTATATGTGTGTATATATGGTTTTGTGTACATTAATGTGATCTTTATAATACTGTGTGCCATAAAGGTACTGTGACTTTAAAATGCTTGTTTATGTAAACCAAGAAGATGTTGGATGTAATTACACACTGAGGACGCCAGAGGGCGAAACCAGATACAGGTCTGTGTTTTTTTCATTAGTACCACTGCTGAGAGATGGTGTAACAAGTAAAAAAAATTTAGAGCAATTTTAGCTCATTTAAAAGTGTCTCCGAACTCGTTCTTTGCCTGTACTACGCACTTTATTGCTGAAGCTGTGCTGGGTCGAGTGCTGGTATATTTTTGGTGTTGTGTTTATGAACCGAGCACCCCTGTTAACACGCGCACCATTACTTTTGGGACTTTATATATATATATATATATATATATATATATATATATATATATATATATATATATATATATATATATATATATATATATCCAAATGGTTTACTATCAATATGTCGAAAGTTAAAAAAAAAAAAGGTAAGAAACAGCAAAGTGTTGTACCGAAACTGCAACTAACCGAACGGCCCTATTGGCAAAAAGCAGCCGTTAATGCCGAAAATATCAGCAATGACATTTTACAGCATTAACAATAATGCAACCCTTGCCGTAACTCCCTAATCCCTACACCTAACATCCTTGCACTCCCCATACCCCCCAACTTAATATTCCAACTCCGAGATCGCACTACAGTGAGGAAAGGGATGTATTTCCCTAACCACACTGTACTATAATCCCGTAACATGAGCAAACATTATATTTGCGAATGCACAGTCCATTCGCAAATATGATGTTCACTCATGTAACCTGCACACATATGAAGTATTCGAACATCTGTTGTTCGAATACTTCATAGCAACATTTTAATGGTAAACCTATACAAATATATATATATATATATATATGTGTGTAAATATATGTGTGTACATATATCTATATGTGTGTATGTGTGTGTGTGTGTGTGTGTGTGTGTGTGTGTGTGTGTGTGCATGCATACACGCATGTGTGTATGTATATATATATATATATATATATATATATATATATATATATATATATATACACACACACACACACACACTGTATGCCACTAATGGATATAACTGTATTCTTGTATGCCACTAACGGATATAATTGTATTCTTGTTGTATGCCATTAAAGGACACGTGCACCATCTGTAAATCTGCACATTATCTGAGGTAGAACAATATAAGATTATAGTGAGCAACTACACAAATGTATACACTTGTTGAATCCATTAATGTACAGTGCAATTATAGTGAGAAAATAATGCAACAGTGTGAATTCCGGAAATGAACAGGAGATGGCAATGTTAATGCAGACATCTTTTTTGAGCATCCTGCTGAAGAAGCTATGCAGGAGACAGAAACTGAGGGTAGCAGTTTAAGAAGGAAGGTGGCAAATTATTTCTTTGACCTAATGGGTACTCAAGTAGACATCAAAGTCTAATACTAACTGAACAAAGGATTGTCTTGTGGAGAAGGCTAAAAAATGTGTTAGGCTAAGCGTAAGGAATAAAATAATGAAAAAGAGTGAGAGAAAACAAAAGGTAATGGGGTAGATGGTGAGTCAATATGTAAGTATTAAGAAGTAGCTGGAAAGATCACAAGATTAGAAGAAGGAAGGAGAGATGGAATACATTTTTTACAACACAGAAAACAAGCCCCTGCAAGATTATTTCCTGGTGAAGGAGAGTTAATTGATAATAGTTAACTGTTACAGCACAGCTATTGAAAAAAAGGAATTATGCTGACCAAGGTAATTTTCTGGTACACCAAAGCACCAATACACCACAAGATCAAGGAGTTCTTGATCCTTCTGTATTTTGATGTCCTTTTTTGGTTATCGGTCATTATTTTGCTACATCATCCACAGAGTACCTTTTGGAGCAATTTTCTGAGACACAATTTCATGACATCACAATCAAACACTAGCAGTCACTAGCTTGAAATCAATTTTGAGAAATTTTTGAGAAGCAATAATTGCACTGTGGTAGGACCTGCATTTCCAAACCACAATGTGCACAGCCTGAGGCTGAATGTTTGTCAGTGATAAGGACTGTGTCTTTAGATGACCACGCTGCACAAACTGACAACATTAAAAGGAATGAGATGAGTTCTAATGCTGGTATGTAAAGGAGTTGCTATTAAAATATAATTACTCCAATTATAGTAACTCTGGAATGGAGAAGTGGGAGGAAAAAGCACAGTAAAATCCATACATATGAATGTGCATATGTAGTTCAAAGGACTTGGTAGAAAGGTTAGATACAAAACACTCTTCTGTCCATAGAGTACCTAAATAGAGAGAAAATGTTTTCACAGAAAGTCTTGGCAAATGGCAATCAGTTTGTGTGTGGCATTTGTCTATGGATTGTAGCTTCTGAAATAGTTAAGTACTGTTTACAGTAGTGATTGCATACATGCATACATACATACAAATATTTCAAGCACGGGCATTAATACCCTTCTAGATTGCCAATATACCAAGACACTTGTTCCCATAATAAGTATCCAGGCTGTTCTTAAAAGTATCTTAAACCTGTATTTAAACTAGTACTTGCTTGGATGTCATTTGGCAGTCTGTTCCATGCATCAGCTGCTCTCTGAGAACCAGTTAGTACACTTCTCATTCCAACAGACTCTTATACACAGATTTTCTGATGATTCTGTATTGATAACCCCAAACATTCCCAGAGGTAGTTGTCTCTAAATGCCCTCTATACCTGAATAAGATCTCCTCTTAGATATCCATGAGACACTGTACAAGTTCAGATATTTCACTCTTTCATAATAACTTCAGTTTTTACATCCATGGATGCCCCCGGTATATTTCTGCTTTACTCATACCAGTTTACTCATGTTTGTTTTCATATAAGATTTCCATATTGTTGTTCCATACTCAAGTTTGGGTCTAATGTAACTAACAAGCAATAACTTCATCATTTCTGACTTCCTAGACTTAATAAATCTTTTTATACAACCTATAGTTCTATAACTATCATTAACCAATTGGTTGATATGATTAGAAAAAACTCAGCTGGATCTAGCCATGTACCCAGGTCCCTAAATGAGTCTACAGTTTCAGTCACTGTGTGCTGTACTTAATATTCACCTTTCAATTTATGTCTCCCAAACCTCATATGCTTAGTTTTTGAAGTATTTGTATAGTACAATGATGTTTGAAGAAATTCAATACACATGGTAACTAGGAAATAGAAATCAGAAAGAAAAATTCCTGATAGAGCTGTGAAGTCATATGACAGAATCAGGGAAGTACATAAAAACACAGGGTGGATAATAACTTCTTGGCCCATGCATTTGATCTGTTTCTCTGCGTCCTACCAAATCCACAAATTCTACTTAAACAACAGCTTATTCTGATTACTTTCCCCACCCTCATACATTCCATTATTAGGTTTCTGCTTTAATCTTATCAGCGTTTTAAGATGGCTGCTATTGTCATTTGGCAACATTTCTATGAGAAAAATGGCTTCTTGTGTTTTTCATGGGAAGTGCACAGGTGACCTCAAATTCAAACTTCTAGTTCCCCTACAATGTGTGCGTGTGTGTATGTGTATGAGAGTCTATTTATTTATTTAACATTTGTTCACCAGGAAAGTCCGACTAGGACAGAGCCTATTTTCAGCAGAGGCCTGGGGAAAAACACTCCAGACGCATGCCTTTGGAATATGGGAGGAAACCAGAATACCCGGAGGAAACCCATGTGAATGCAGGGAGGACATGCAGACTTTGCACAGAAGGCACCCCAGCTTAGAATCAAATGGGAGAACCTCTTGCTGTGAGGTGACAATGTTAACCTCTGCACCACTGCTTTATTTATTTATTTTTTTGAAAGATTGTACCTCATTACATTTTATGAGTTTCTTTGAGGTACTTAAATTTCTATAACACACCACCATACACTTTTTATTCAGGATAATAACATTCTAAACTTTAAAGATTTTCTACTGTTTAGATGGTTTCTGATGCAGACAACAAACTATTCTTGTTCTCTGCTTCTAACATACTATTGTGGTATTTATATACAAGAAATGATGATGAATTGTCTGCAGAAAAGCACATAATACTTCAGGCAGGCCAGAGAAGGTTTAATGACTGACTGTATACACAGGGATAATAACATAATTTTGTTTTCTGCTAATGATGCTGAATTTTTCTTTACCAACATAAAAACCCAGAGCACTCCCAAGTAACCTAAATGTTTATTTCAGTATCATAAAAACATTTGCTGCTCATTGCCGTTTACAGTAAACAGTAACCGTGTTTAGGTTATTAAGTAAAACAGAAATGTTTCAGACTATGCATGCATTGTAATACTCTAACACAGCAAATTACTCAGGATTAGAAAGTAGAAGAATGTATAAAATGGTTTATTACTATTACAAAAATAGTACTTCATGTAACTCAGTGTTATGCAAGGCATGGACACCACAATCTGGAAAACCAAGGAGAGCAAATGCTGGATTGCATTTAGTGATCATAGTGTGTTCGTTTTACATAGGTTGATGCAAGAAAGTGAATTAAAGTGTGTAGGAAAGAATTGTTGAAATTAGATGCAAGAGTGCAATGGAATAGAGGAAAATAGATTCTGGGTTGTGGGAGGTGACAGTTAAGTCTCCTACAGGACAAAGGTGGGGGGAAGGCTTAAAAGAAGGAATAAGTGTGTGGGGACACTATTAATAAGATGACAATGGTAAGACTGTCACTACACAGAAAAAATGGAGTATGTAAAGAATGTGAGGGGGAGGAGCATTTAAGGGTGACATAAATAATACATGAAAATAGGGTGCTGGGGAGGCACATGTAATGGAAGAAATATGAGGATGGGAAAGAACTACGTCAGATGAAAAGAATGCCTGGAAATACTGGAAATAGTAACTGAGAAGAACAAAAAGTGTTACATTTATTTATTGCTTACTTATTGACATTTGATTACTGGGAAAGTCTGTCTGGGTAGAAGTCCATTTTCAGTGGAGGGGGGAAAACAAATTATTACAAAACATTTTGTTGTTGTTGTTGTGTCTTTCGGCTTTTCCCGGTTAGGGGTCGCCACAGCAGAACTCCGGTCTGCTAATGATTGGTATTTGATTTTTACGTGCCGAGTTACCAGCCCTGATGCACAACCTTCAACGAAGGTACGCCCATTCACGCATGTATCCACGCAGAAAACGCTCTAGCTGAGAATCGAACCGGACAGCGTCTTACTGTGAGGCGACAACGCTACCGCAGCACCAACATTTTAAGAACAATAATTTTACAATCTTTAAAACTAAAACAAAAACATTTATCAAATTCTAACCAATTTAGACTTTTCAGTGCTATACAGTGGTGGGTTCTGAAAGGGGTATTTGCTGCAAATATAGCAACTTTGTTATAGCATTGTTCAAGTTTTAATTTTTGTGAAACCTGGAGGTTAGTGAGGATGGAAGCACCATAAGAAGCATGGGGAGGAGATAAGTAGTGTAGTTTTAGTTTTGTTGTTGAGAAAATTTTTGGCTCTTTAAATAATAGTAAGAGACTGGTTAATGTACTAATTGGAGTGTTAATGGAGGACTGTATAAATGAAAGAGAAGAAGTTAGTATGGAAAAGATTTGGGTAGAGATCTTAAATGGATTAACAGCAGAAGGAACAGATAAGATACTGCAAAAGACTGTAATAAGAAGAACAAATAAAGCAATCATTGTTCATTTAGGAACAAATTATTTAGCAGAATAAAGAATGACGTTAGTAAACAAAGTAAAAGAGCTAGACAAGTTATGTACAAAGGCTGGTAATTCAGTATGATATTTAAAGGCATACCAGTACTTTATACAATGGTATTTAGGAAAGGCAGAGCTATGGAAGCTTATGTGTGGTTAAACGGATGGTGCTATGAATAATGGCTCCTCTTCAGTGGACACTGGGTAAGCATGTGGGGTAATCATTGTGAGTATGCTGATGATGTTATGCATTTTAGTACACAATAAAAATGAATACTGGCCAAAGAGCACGCAGAAACACACTGAAAGACCTTTGTAAATGTAAATTACATAAAAGAACAAAGCAGGATAAAATAACAGTGTTGGGGAGAAAGTAGAAAAATAAAAAGGCTAACAGGTGAATTAATAAAGAGGGGAGGAAAAAGCAATGTGGGATGTGGGCAAGGCATGTCAAGTAAAACAAGACTTTGTTGAGCAAACTTAGAAAGCTTTAGATTATGATAACCAGAGAGGAAGTAAATATAGTAATGATGGAAAGTGGAAATTAAAAGTAAGGACTAGGTCTTTATTACAGATTATAACTTTCTGTAAAAAAGGAAAAAAAAACAGGAGTACTCATGTATCACTTTATATGAATGTTGATAAGAGATAATCAGTAGAAGAAGATGATGACTTTATAACCAACATGATGTAACAATGGTACTAATATCTTACCCCACTTATCATTAAACACTGAAGAAGGAATAACATGGAGCTAGTCATGTTGACAGCAGCATATAAATTCCCAAAGGCAAAGGACTGGGGGCGATCCAGTTAAAGTAGATTATATTGCTTCTTAGACTGTAACAATGGACATTTCTTAAACCACAGAAAAGTCTGTGGGCTTCCCCTACATATAGGAATAATAATTTGTATCATCCATACAGAAAAACACAAAAGATTCACTGTTAAACACATGGGTTACATGTCTGGGAAAAGCACTGAACCCAGTGCAGTATTCTTGTACTACTGATTTGCAATAAAATGCACACTTACTGATATCCCTCTACAGCTATCCCAATCCCACACAAAGTCAGTACCATATAGTTAACGTTTAAATACATAACATTTTCAAACTTGTTTGCATATCCCCTGTAAGAGGTCTAATGCACCACAGGGAGGTCTGCCTGATTTGTACTTTCAGAATAAATTAATGACCTTAGACAAGAAAATTTGAAATGACCGAAGATCTGAATTTATCACTAGTTTATTGGAAGAAATGCATTTCTGGAAACATGAGTCAAATCCTTGTTCAATAAATATTTCTCATACACATGCAAAGAAATATTAGAAAAACGAATCACTAAATTGTTAACAATGGATACACCAACAGTTACATCAAACATAGAATGTTCCTGAAGCCACTTATTAGGCTGATGTTTTTTCCCTCCATGCCTGACTCTTGTTGCATATCTCCACTGACTGTAGCAGCCAAAGGGAGACAATGTACTGCATTATTGTCTTCAAAGTCAACTATATTAACCCTTTTGATCACCTCTTGCATTTCTCCTGAATCAAATTCAAATCCAGTTACTGAACCCACTGTTAAAGAGTCAGATGCAGAAGTCAGAGGTTTTGAGAATTCAATTTAAAGCACCACTTTTACTTTTGTTTCCAACAGGCTTGTACCCTGACTGCAAATTAAATCTGATGTTGTGTTTAGATGCACACAAGGTAAACTATCAACCAAATATATAATCAGTTCTACCACATGCACATTTTCTCTTTCTCCTCTATTCATTTTTTGACGTCATATTACTTGATGCCATCATTATATTTAGTCATAAGATCATAAAACGTCTGACTATTAACATGATTTTTAAGTTTATCGATCAAACAAGCGACAAGTTTTTGTTGCTTATACATCAATTTAGAATAGCATTCAATAAGTAACTTTACATACATAAGTGAGGAAATTTGCTGTACCTCTGCCCATTGCTGAATAGGTTCATAGGTTCATAGGTAGGTACTAGGCTATCGGCCCAAGGGCCTACACAAGCCTAGCCAACAAGGTTCCCTGGCTTATGCCACCCAAGAAAGTTATTTTCCTGTGCCACTGACGAGCAGAGACACAGAAGTGATCCCCGGGGTGTATTCCCTATTTCCCATCCACTCATCAAGATTTTTCTTGAAGAGTGGTAATGAAGAACTTTGCTTGACATAGATGGGTAGCCTGTTCCAGAGTATGGGAAGTTTCTGGGATAGGAATCTATCCCTCCAGCATGTCCTGTTTATTGTGGTGACAAGGTTTAGGTCCCTAGAGCGTGTAGCTCGGAAGGATTGGGATTTCTTTAGGTGTAGCATGTCCAACAGCTCTGGGTTTGACATATCTTTATATGTTAGGCAGAGATCACCTCTGAGTAGGTGGTATGCTACGGAGTAAAGCTGGAGTTTTTTGAGGCGGTCAGTGTAGGGCATTTGATTGAGTCCAGTAATCCTCTTTGTGAGGTACTTCTGTGGCCTTTCCAGCTGCTGCAGATGTCTTGTGAGGTGCATTCCAAAAGGGGCGTTGTACTGTATAATGGGTCTAATGACTGATGAGTACAGGGTAATGATGACCTCTTTTTTCCTGGACGAGAACCCTTTTATGATGAGGTGTGCCATGTAGAAGGACTTCCTGACTACTGTGGCAATGTGACTATCAAAGGAGAGACTACTGTCCACCTGGGTCCCAAGGTCTCTTGTCACGCATTTGGTGTTAAGCAGATTGCTGTCTATGTGGTAGTTCATAGGCACAGAGTTTTTACCAAAGGGGATGACACTGCACTTTTTGGCATTGAGCTTGAGGCCATGGCTCTGACACCAGGCATCTGTCTCAGAGATGCTCTTCTGTAGGATGTTCACATCATTTGGGGACTTGACTATGGCTCCTAGTTTGCAGTCATCTGCAAACTTCGTTAGCCAGAGGCCTTCTGTGTTAGCCTGTACTTCAGAGAAGTAGATACCAAATAGGAGCGGTCCCAGGACGGAATCCTGTGGTTCTCCACTTGTCACTGGTTTGAGGTCAGATTTGGAGTCTGCAACTTTTACAGTGTGGGTTCTGTCAGTGAGCCAGTTGGCAACTCATCTTGTGATGTAGGGATTTATGCCTAGTTTATTGAGTTTAGCTATAATTCCAGAATGGGGGATGGTGTTGAAAGCCTTGGCGAGGTCAAGATAAGCTGTGTGAACCACTTTACCCTCATCTACGGCTTTGGTGACTGCCTCAAAGAAGTCATTCAGGTTCAGGAGGCATGATCTGCTTTTCACAAACCCAAACTGGGTGGGATCCAGAGTTTGGAGGTTACCAATGTCTTTGTTTATGAGTTCCATGATGATATGTTCCATGGCTTTGCAGACCAGGCTCGTCAGGCTAATAGGTCTATAGTTCCCGGGATCAGTGGTGGCTCCCCCTTTTTGGAGTGGGATAACTGTTGCTGTGCACCATTCAGTGGGTACAAAGCCTGATGCAAGGCTATTATTGAACATGGTGCTTAAGTGGGGAGCCAGTTCATTCTGAAGTTTGTGTAAAACGCAGCCTGGGATGTTGTCCGGTCCCATGGATGCTGTGTTTTTGGATTTAGAGAGTGCAGCTTTCACCTGCATAGTTGTGATTACAGGGACTCTGCATTCTTCCTGTATAGATATGGGCCCTTTAGGGGGTGGGGGGGGGGGGCTAAAGTTAGCACTGAACCTATCTGCCAGGATGAATTCCAAACTGTTCTCATGAACACCAGACTCTCTAAATACTTGCAAGCCCTGTGGAACCATATCAGAAACCACATATGCTTGCAGTATTTTAAGAGTCCAAATGGACTTCTGATAATTTATACATGATTTTTGCTATGCTAGGGAGACTTTTTTTAACCTGGAATTTTTTTATTGGAGTTTTATTTAGTTTCTACACTGTGTAATATTATTAAGGATTTGAGGTGTATAATACTTGCAGTTGTTTACATTAATGTCTGCACTGTTTTCTCTCATTATATATTTTTTTCTTACAATTGTGATTCTAATTACCTGGGCTGCATATATGGGTCCATTGAGTTCAATGCACTAGCTCAACAAACAAAAATAAGTAAATAATATTAATGAAAATAAAAAATATATGTGAGTTGAACTATTTTACACATCTCTGTTACCCAATTTGATCACTTATCTTTCTGAACAAACTTCATGTATTAATATTTATATACTATGCACACAGACCCACACCCACCCACACACCCATATCTATCTATCTATCTATCTATCTATCTATCTATCTATCTATCTATCTATCTATCTATCTATCTATCTATCTATCTATCTATCTATCTATCTATCTATCTATCTATGTCTATCTATCTATCTATCTATCTATCTATCTATCTATCTATCTGTCTGTCTGTCTATCTATGTATCTATCTATCTCTCTTTATGTCTATCTATCTATCTATCTATCTATCTATCTATCTATCTATCTATCTATCTATCTGTCTATCTATCGATCTGTCTAAACACACACACATAGCACAGCTTAGACTGCTTGATGATAACATGACAAAAGTGTTCTGATGATGCCAGTGTCTGAACCTGAAGCAACTGATACATTAATGATTATAATCAACCTGCAAGGTGTGCACACAAGTGCTTTCTAACAGTTCACACGTACCAAGAGGGAACATTTCACTTAATGCTTGACATTGGCCCTCTACAGTTATATCAACATAATTACAGCAGTTCAGCAAGAAATAATAGTAGGTGACTGAACACCAAATTTTCACAGCTTATGGTACTGCTGCGAGTATGCTAACAACTAACATTAAATTTTATGTATTTGTTTTCTGAGCTTTTTAGAGCCTTTTCATCTATCCCCTGTACAAGAGGGTAAGTGTAAAGAAAATGCACCAGGAAAGGTTTACATTAGCCCCAAAACTGTTGAAGCAAACATATGTATATTGCTAACAAATGCAGATAAATAAATAATAAGCAAACAGCAGTAAGGATCTGGCCAGGCCAGGGAGTTATCTCATCCACATACAATGTGATTGACCCAGGCACACAAATGAAAACAAAAAGAAATGCATAAACAGACAACAGCCCAGGTGCTGCACAGCTATAATGGTAATCATAAAGGTCTACAAGTGAGTCCCAACTGAAGTACATACTTCTGTAGTGCTGAACTCCTGGACCTGAACCAGGGCCTTTGCCTCCAAGACATTATAACTGATACAGTAATTCATCTGAACACTGGCTCAGGGGGTATGTTTATGTTTTTTTTCTCCTCTCCTCGTCTCTCCACTCCTCCCTTTTCCTTTCTGTCTCTTCCCTTCCTTTCCCCTCTCTTCCTTTCCTTCCCATCCTTTCCTTTCCCCTCTCTTCCCTTCCTTCCCATCCTTTCCTTTCCCTCTCTTCCCTTCCCAGCCTTTCCTTTCCTTTGCTTCTCTTCCCTTCCCATCCTTTTCTTTTCCTTCTCTTCCCTTCCTTCCCATCCTTTCCTTTTCTCTTCCCATCCTTTCCTTTCCCTCCCTTCCCTTCCTTCCCATCCATTCCTTTCCTTTCCCTCTCTTCCCTTCCTTCCTTTCCTTTCCCACCCTTCCCTTCCTTCCCATCCTTTCCTTTCCCTCTCTTCCCTTCCCATCAGTTCCTTTCCTTTGCTTCTCTTCCCTTCCCATCCTTTTCTTTTCCTTCTCTTCCCTTCCTTCCCATCCTTTCCTTTTCTCTTCCCATCCTTTCCTTTCCCTCCCTTCCCATCCTTTCCATCCTTTCCTTTCCTTTCCTTTCTCTCTCTTCCCTTCATTTCCTTTCCTTTCCTTCTCTTCCCTTCTTTCCCATCATTTCCCTTCCTTTCCTTCCCTTTCCATCCTATCTCTTGCTTTCCCCTCTGTGGTGATTTGATGCACTAAGTTGGTGTAGAAATGTGCTCCTGTATCTGTGTTGAAGAGAAATGTGTTGATGCACCTCCTCTGTTCACATGCAGTCTGATCCCATGAATTAGAACAATGTTACCATGCCAATGAATGCCCAAACAATGATTTTGCTGCATGTTGTGGTCTCCCTGAGAAATATAATAAGTCTCAGAAGAGGCTGTGGATGTGGTAAACTTTTATAACATAAAGACACATGACGTTGTGTCTCACAACACAACACAACATAACACAAAAGGGTGGGTCTTTAACTGGTAGTGTGAATAAAAACAATGCCTAAGGTATGGGACACAGGAGATCTTGTGAGATGGGACAGTATGAAATTAAAGAATGGTGGAGGGAATTGCCACAGAGGTCACCTTTATGACTTAATGTTGCAGGAAGTGTAGAAAGAAAATGTGCCATTCTGCTGACAATACAAGGTAAGATGACAAGGCTAATACAAAAGGAGATACGGAAAATGAGAAGAGGCTTCAGAAAATTAGAGCAATTGTCTAAAACATGACCACTTTTAAATGGAATACAAACATTCAAAATGATGGCTGCTGAAAACAAAAACATGGAAACATGATGCAGAGATGGAGAGGAAGAAGTGACAGCAACAGAAGAGGAAGGGGCCATGATGGTCACATCAGATGACATACAAGTAAGTAAACAATGTGCGACAACAACAAAGAAGGCTGGACAGTGCAGATATGCATAGAGGAGTTGCCTGTAGAAAACAAGGTGGCATTACCCTTTATGTAAATAGATGGTGAGACACTATCTGTATATCATACTTAGAACATAGACAAGACAGAAGAAATTCAGATGAGGGTAGTCAGCATGAAGCAGAGACTGTATCAAGCACCATCATATACAGGATACAGAAGCTTAACCTTGACAGACTTCAAGAAAGAAGGCAAAGAAGGGGCATGACAGAAACCGTCAAATTCCCCCACATTATCAGTGTAGTCCAACTGACTACTCTCTTTGAAAAGCAGTTTTGATGAAATTTAACAGCAAAATTATAATACTGACTGATGTTATTAGGTTAAAGTACACCTGTGAAAGTATTACAGTGTTATCTTCCATAAAGAATATTATCCAGTGGCTGCTATTATTTCATGAGAAGTGCTCAGTGAATTAAGCAAATAGAAATCCAGTAAGTAAATAAATACACTAATAAACACATCCAGTTATCATCAACAATGCAGACATAAAATGTAGAGTCACACAACACAGTGCTTTGTACTGACATGTTTTAGTCTCAGCTATCGTCATGACTATTAAATCTGTTTGAATAAAAATACAATGAGTATGTGAAAATGCTGTTAGAAAAACTGCATGTTTCTAAAAATGTTATATCAAAATATTTCACTTTACAGATCTCCTGACTGGCAGCTCCCTGATAAACTGATTGACTGGACAAATTGATGCAAAAAAAGAAAGTTTTGTAAAGGAGCAGGCCACCCTCTACTTCCCATGCTTCACCTCGCTATATCTGTTTAATAAGTTAATGCCATGGTTGTGCAACTGCAGAGAAAAGACACACCAGAAAAGGATGACAATCTTTATGCCACTCTTGCATCCCATTAATGGAATGGAAAAGCATGGAGAAGTGTTCTAAAAATAATGAGCTTTAACTTGAAGAGTTGGTGTTTGTTGGCTTACATTTGTCAACATATAGTGAAGCTCTAAAAAGCACAGCATAGCAACAAATGTATATCACATAGCTTCCAGCCACAGTATAACACATGAAAACTAAGCAACACATATGCAGGATGTGCTTTGGTGTTGACCAGTATAACACATGAAAACTAAGCAACACATACGCAGTATGTGCTTTGGTGCCAACATTTATACATTTAAGTAAAGTGCATACTACATTCAATTACAAGTTTGGCTACTGATAGAACACTACTAGCAAAGCTTAAGGAAAATTTCTATAATTTGCAGAACCATGGAAGTCACTAGCAAAACAGAAGAGATATGAAAGCCAGTGAATAGATCTAGAACTCCGCCATCTTGCACATGCATATGCACACAGCTAGCAAAATTACATGTGACTTATTTATCCTCATGAAGGGAAGCACATTAAAAAAATGTGTAGGTAAGTAATGTCGACACGTGTTATTTTTGGAGAAAAGAGTAGTGCGGTAAAAAGCATGTGCTACTGTTACGTTTTAAACAGTTTCGCTGCCATTGGAATTTGTAGGGGGAAAATAGCATTTAGTGTAGCACTAATGGAATATGCATTTTATTTTCATACAGATCTCATCTTCAGCTACCACTTGGCAAGCTCTGACTGTATTCTCCAACTATAACAGCTCCTCGAATACCAACAGGTAGTTATGTAAAAGTATTCTGTAATAGATGAAAATGTGACAACAAGAAATGTAAATGTTTACATATCCTTGTGTTAACCAGGGGGGGTGGGCTGACCAATACTTGACCCTTTTCAACCTTGACCAGCTGTACATAAAAATATTCCATCACTGTCAAATAAAAAAAAATTCTCTTCCATGTACAACACTCTAGTGGAGTACAACATATAGGTTTTTGGCGAGGTCTCCAATGTTATTATGTGTCGGAGACGTGGGTCCCAGGAAATTCACCTCCAGAGTGAAGCTCAAGAGGTGACTCCCGGCATCCATGTTAAGAACACATAACTGGATAAGACTGGTGGGACTAGATCATAGCTCCTTGTAGTGCATGGAGATTTAACAGAAAACAAAAAAAAAGAACAAGAGATAAAAGAAAAACAGTGCAAAGTGTTTTACCAGCTCTGAAAGTCAGCAAAGCACTTAGCATGTGCTGCCCCATACATAGCAAGTAAATATAGTTGAAGGAAACAGTGAGGGACAGTTTTTAAATGCTATTATAATGCAATCAAGTTCCTTACAGACTCACATCTGCAAACTTCAGTGCACCGAATGAAAATATGAGGCAAGACATTCAGGGACAGTTGAAAGTAAGGGAACATCCCGTCTGTGATACCTGACCATAACAGCACTTAGGGATTACATAACAATTGTTACACACCGCTGAAAAAGCTAATTGGTTGGGTCTTGCACTACAAAAATGCTTTACATGTTTTTTTTTTCAATTCTGGAGCATAATCACAGCTCTCTATGTACTACAAAACCATTAAACATACTTTATGTTCAGAGTAAAATATTAGTAACTTGAATATATTAACCAATACCCATACAAACTTTAGCTTCAACAAACATATCAGATGTGTATAGTAAACTCAGACAGTGTGGGATGATAGATTTGGGATCCAAAACCATGAAAGCAAGGGGATATCATATCCCCTTGCTTGTGGCGTGAGGTGAAATAGACTGGAGGTCACTAAACTGAAAGGCATAAGGGAAAATATTAAAATTAAAATATATAGACATTATAGTAATCTGCTTTTCATGTCAAAGTTAAAGAGAAAGTACATGTATGGCTATCTGTAAGAGTGAGAGACCGTCAGGTAGTAGCAGTCTGGGTGAAGTCAGAGTCACCACCAGCAATGACAACAGGAGGGGATATGAGTGCAATATGTTTTGTAATGGGGAGATATAAGAAAATTACTGAGTTTATACTTAAATATGCCATATGTTTCAGCATCTCTTACTTTGGATGCATTCAATTGCACATCACTAGCACAAGGATAAAAAAGGCTAATCATACTATAATTGCTTATTTTCCTTGGCAGCTAATAGTTAATGGCCCCTCTTTTTAATGGTGTTTATTGCCCCTATACCTGCCAATCATTAAGCCTCCCTTCCTCCTATTACACTGCTCATTTGTTGCCCCATACAACAGAAGTACCCCATAACAACACTGTTGTACTGAGAACCATCCAAAGGAGTCATAATGCAGGAGGGCAACACAGCAATGAGGTCAATGAGGGGATGAGATGTCCACATCAACATGGGGCTGGCGGTGTCTAATCTCTGAGTGCATGCTCCCTTCTACTCACTGAATAAGACTACCTACAGGAGATGGTTTAGTGATCCAAAGGCCAGCAACAGCATTTGCACCACAACGTCATCTCCTCCTCCAAAGGATTGTGTCTCTTTGTGTTCTGTTCCTCCCCCTGCCAGCGCTGTCAAGCTCCGAAGCTGCAGACCAAACCTGGGCTGCCTAAGCCATAGTCAGGTCTTTATGCCTCTATGTCACTGGAACCAGCATCGACTGTTCTTTTAGCTAATTATCTAAGCACCTATTGGTCTCCAATGATCACTAACAAGCTAGGGACAGAGATATAAGTCTGCCCTTTCAACAATTGGAAGGTCTCTAGCCCGTTCTTAATGAGTCACACATTCTCTCTCTGGGAAGCATAAACACACAGAATTTCTTTAACTGTATTTGTAAAGCAGGTTGGCTTAACAGTGAAAACAAAAGACTGGGAGTCCAAATTTCAGATGTATAAAGAACCCTTTGCTAATGAATGCTCCAGTGTCTGGGCACAATTATCTGTAATTTTGCCAGTTATTGAGATTTTTGCTTTCTAGTGCAATACATAAGTGCCTAAAGAAATACTTGTGTTCATATTGTCACTCATTAATCTAAAGTCTGAAATGTTTCAAGTAATTCATCTCCAAGACAATGATACTTACCAAAGGTGTCTCCTCTGCTAATTCCTGATATTGGAGCAGAGAGTTTGGCTGCATTCTTATTTTTTTTCTTATTTAATTGTACCTGGTCCTTTCTTTCTTTAGAAGCCAGGAAGTTTACTAGCTCTCAAACATGAAGGATTACTATGGCTAAGCATGTTTTAACAATCCTGGTCATGCATTTTTGTCATGGGTATTTATTTAATTGTATATTATACGAAGGCACTTAAAACCATTCAACTTTTCAATTACCACAGGCAGATTAGCCTGTAATGGATGTATGATACTGGAAATGAGGCTCTGCTGACCACAAGGTGATCGACATAAAGGAGGGAATTAATGGTGGGGACATCCAGAGTAAACTAGAATATGTACATTGTAAAATGCTGCGGTCTTAAATGAGAGTTCTGTGGACCCTGAGACCACCCTTCAAATGGTAATACCACGCATGTTTTAAATTTTACTCTGAAGTATCTACTGCTGAGCTGGTTTAGTAGTCAGTTACTAATATTACTTACAAAACCTGAACATTTCAGTCTAGGCCCAACAAACTTATGGTCAATCATGGTAACTGATTTTCTGAGCACAATGAATGTGGATGCAATCTGTAGACCTTTGCCCACATTTTTCACAATATAATTGTCTGGCTTCAAAACAAAGTGGTTATGCTTCTTCCCTTTCTGAAGCCTCAGTGCTGGTCTGCCAGTAATCTATATTTATCAATACAGTCTTGGATCATCTATGCAATTAACTTCTGTAGGACTTTGATGAGGTTAAGAGAACAGGTACCATGAATGTTATATATTAGAAAACCCATAGCTTCCTTCCATGTCTTTGTGACTTGAGCCTTTGGCAAAGGTGAAATAAACATATGAATGAAGGATCGAGTAATGTGACAAACGCACAGAAACCATGGACCAGTTCATCAGCAACTGGACTTATGTAATCCTTTCCACCTTCAGAATACCTGTTCAAAGATCAAGTACTTGGCTTCCTTCTGAATATTGTGAATTACAGGTAAGAATACTGCATAAGCAATGCAGAATCAAGTGTCTGCTGTCCTAACTGTGAGTGAAAAGTGATACCGTCAGGTTTTCTGTGTATATATAATGTATGTGCTGGTAGTTCTTCCTGTTCATTGAGAAATGAAAGAGTTTATGAAATTGAAATAAGATTGTACAAGAAATTCAGTGAAACATGAAGAACTCTGAATAACTTAAGTATGTTTTTTTCTGAAAAATAAACTTGAAAAGCATAAGAAAAGTAAATGTAAATATTTTGTGAACAATAAAACTGGACAAATAGCATTGCTATCTTTAAGAAGTATTCTTTACAGTGATAATAGTCACTGCAATTATAATTCTCCATTTTCGGCTTTTCCCAGTTAGGGGTCGCCACAGTGGATCACCTGTCCGCTCATGATTGGTTGTGGAGTTTTACAGTGTCAAGTTAGTCACTGCAATTATAATATTTTCCATAAATACTTTAATATATTATAATGCACACAAATACCAAATTATATGTTTTCTAAACTTTATCAAACAAATTTTAATATCTTGAAAAACTATACAACCTGGACATATATTGTTAGAATATTTTTATCAACCAGACATAGGTTTTCACATGACAACAAGAAATTCATCTATAAGTGCGTGTTTATTGCAATATTTACAGAAATATGAAAACATATGTTTAACTGTATAGTTAGCAATGCAAATAACACTGGATATCTCTCAAAATGTGCAAAATACAGTTCAAATATCAGTTTTCTTCAACAACATCTAAGGTTTCACCTAATATTATGCAACAGCTTGTACATCACTTTATTTCTGAAGTATAAGTCCATATGGAAATACTGTTTATTTTCATAATTACTAATAAACATCTAGCAATATTTCCAGTATAGTGTGATATAAATTTACCTTTTCAGTGAATTGTCCTGTCTCCCACATTGGTGTTTCACACCTTAATAAAATGCACGTCTCAGTTATGAAAATATGAATATAAATATGAAAATGTGAATAGTAAGTAACAAGCAAAGATTAATTTCTCTGTTGCAGGATAGCCTAGACTAACAACCTTAGTGCCATTTTGTCAGTAACTCTTTGCATTTTCTATTGCTGCCTATTATTAGCTGGTAATTCACTTAGTTATAGAAGCCAGACCCAAAAAATTTTGGGAAGCCATAAGGAGGTATGGGTGTGAACTGGAAGTATTCAAAAAAGTGTTATAGGTTTGAGTGAGTTAAATGACGGTCCATTTTACTGCAGTCAGAACTCATTAACCAGTTGTGTCTCTTGTCACCTCTGATGGTGGTGCATATAACATGTGGAGTGGTGTGACAAAAAGTGGGGTTACCTTCTAGAGGTGAAAAGACAGACACAGGATGACAATAATACAGTTAACTCATTTGGTAAACAGGAGATGGTACAGACAGGGAAGGATTATAGGCCACAGCTGTACATAAAAGAGTGGAACTTTATAATCACAAGTAATATATATATATATATATATATATATATATATATATATATATATATATATATATATATACAGAATTGCACTGCTACATGGTGGCACTTATCATTGAGCGGGATCTGGTTGGGATTAATACACCTTCATGCAAAGATTCTCCGCCCTTCAAAGCACTTAAAGTATACATCCTCATTTTTAGTAAGAACTTAAATGCTTTAAATCAGTACATATACCTTAGCTTTTATATGGGTAAAAAAGTGAAGTGAAATTTACTTTCCTCATAGCAGGTTCCTCTCAGGAGCCTGATGTGCTGATCTAATTTCTTCAGTGATAAAGAATGACACCCAATGAACTTATGATGATGTTAATTAGTTCTGAATTCCCCTCTGGTAGCTTTCCATGGATTAAGCTAGTTTCCCAGGCTGAAAATATTCAGCTATTACCCTTAATTGGGACTTATGATGTCGTAATGGGCTTTGTTATTGATTAAGACTGTGAATCATGCCTGTAAACTAGAGTTAATTAATTTACAGTGCATGCATGTCCATAAATGACTTTGCAACTATTTCATGCAAAGACAAAAGAAGCAGCTGACACTTTATAATCAAGATTTTATAAAGCAACACCACCTGTCCATTTACGCTCCATGCAAGGTACAATATAGGAACACTTCAGGGCATACCATCTCTTAAAATTACTAATTTACTGTGCTCAGATTATGCATTTACTCCAACAGGCTTTCCTTTCCGTTAACAGCTTAGCCTTCCTCTAATGACCAAATTCTATTTATCCCATTGATCTTTCAATCTGAAACAGAGCTAATGTTTTCATTTTATTGATGCAATTCATTCTGGCTACCACCCTCAGGAAATAGAAGAATTTGTCAATGTTTGGCATTCTGTGCTTACAAACTGCTGTTAGATTTGATCTCAGATGTTAAAGATACTGCATAGCATTCAGAGGGCAGTTTCAAATGGATATGAATTATGATGATTATAATCTAGTAATTTAGATGTTATTTAGCAGAATAGGGAGGGAATATGTCAGTCAGTCAGTTTTAAAGACTTATTTAATATTTACATGTTGTACAAGAACATATGGTGAAATAGTGTAGCTGAAGCAGGAACAATTATGGAGATAAGAACTAAAGAAATTCAAACTGCTAAATTAGTTACATGATTATGGTCTCAACAGCATGATATACTGACTGTAGTTTTTGAGATTTTAATCTTTTTTTATGGAAAATATTCCACATAAAAATCCACATAAAAGTCTGTTATGAAACGTCTGGTATGACTAACAAAATACACACCCGTGCTCCAGGGTAGCTTTCTGTCACTGCTCAGTTCATCCATTGAAGCCTCAATATTATGCCTTGCTGAAGATGGCTGCTATGGTTTGACAGCATGTCAACTTCATCTTCATTAGCCCCACAATGACTATGTATCATACAAGTCCCAGAAGCAGCACATCTCATGTGGCTCATTTGTAGCTTAGGAGCACGCTGGGTCCACTTCTCCTTGTTAAGTGCTCTAGTCAGAAAAATACTGTCATATATACACCAAATTATTTATTTATTTATTACATTTGTTTACCAGGTAGTGTCTGGGCCCATTTTCAGCAAAAGCTCCACAGTATTACAGAAAACATTTTTTTTTGCAAAAGAATACAATCCAGGCAATAGTACAGTACAGTCAATAGAATAATACAAGCAATAGTACCAAAACAACCAGTTGTACAATACAAGTACTGGAATAATTTCTACAATACGAAAAATTAATACACAGATGATAGGAGTAATGCTGAGAACAGTAGTAGAAGTGGGTTAATAATTATCCTGGAGAGTGGCAAAATCATAGCCATTGATTAGTCAGGTGTTTCTTCAGGAGTAATTTGAACTGATTGTGGTTTTTTGTTATTGTCTCTGGAAGAGTGTACCAGAGTTTGGCTATTTTGTGTGACTAGAGGGCTAGAGGGAGTTGCCATGACGGTTGTGGGAGTTGGCAATCTTGCGTAACAGTTTATTAGAAGATCTAAGAGTTCATAGATTGTTACTAGGTTGGATTAAGTAGGAGATCACAGGGCAGTTGCTGGGGTGACAGATTATTTTGTGGGTTAAGGTTAGCTGATTAAATAATAAAAGGTTGGGGAGCTCTAGCCAGTCTAACTGTGAGAGAGCTGTGCAGTGGTGAGATCTGTATGGATGATTAGTGGCATATTTAGCGATCTTGTTGCATGCTTCAATGTTGCTGAAGTCTGATTTTCTAAGGTTTGTGAATATGAGTGAACCATACAGGAGGGTGGATAGCAGGTGTGTGTGAGCAGTGGCTAATCTGATATATTGGGAGTTAGGTATGGTTTGGCCCTGTACAGGGTGCCTAGTTTGATGTAGACTTATTTGATAGTTTGTGCAATATGTATATCCAATTTGAGGGTATTATCTAGGGTAACAACTAAAAGTTTAGTGTGGTTAGTAGGGTCTATCTTGGTACCATTTGCTGAGATGACAGAGAAAGAGGGCATGGAAGATTTTGTTTTTTTTTTTTTTGTTACTGAAAGCTAGTATTTTGGTTTTGCTGGGATTTAAAATGAGTTGGTGCTGACAGAGGTATGTTTCTATTTCCTGAAGAGATGAGTGCATTTTTAGTTGGAGTTCTTGCCATGAGGAGGCACAGCAGATAAGTGTACCATTTTCAGCATACTGTACAATGGAGGCAAGATGGGTAGTTGAACTAAGATTATTTGTGAATATGATAAAAAGAAGAGGGCTGAGTATAGAGCCTTGGGGAACACCCGTAGTGATGGGGAGTGGGGGGGGGTTCCCGTTTTGTAGCCTGTTGTCTATTGGAAAGATAGCTATGGAACCAAGTTAGTGTTGGAGGACTGAGGCCATAGGAAGACAGTTTATTAAGTAGTAGATGGTGGGATACAGTGTCAAAGGCTTTGGACATATCGAGAAAGATGGAAGAAACCAGCTGGCCTTCATTCATGAAGTGATGGATGGTGTTAGTGAAAGTTAGGAGTGCAGTGCTGGTACTATGTTTAGGCCTAAAGATGTCCTGAGTACTGGAAAGGAGGTTATTTTTTTTCAATACAAATTGTGTCTCTCAGTTATCGACACAAGTCTTTGCATTGGGCCCCTGCATTATCTGATTTGCTCCTGCAGTGGGAAGAATGTTCAACTTTGCTATTGCTGCACCTTTCATCATCCACTACTAGTTTCACCTAGTTAGATTCTCCTCAGTGCTGGAAAAGCTGTGTGCTATTTGTATTTTGTAGACAGTGCAAGTACTCATGTGGCTCATTTGTAGCTTAGGAGCAGTGTGAGTTAAGAGTCAATACCCACTTAGGGAGAGCTAATAGGTTAAGGGATTATACATTTGCTAGCTAAGCTTCTCCTTGAGACATACCAGCATTTAAAAAGCTTTTTACCCACTTCTCTGCACTGTTTAAATCCATGGCTTGTTTCCATCTTGCCTTTATCTGCCAAAATTAATTATATAATATACATTTATTTATTTAGTAACTAGGTATGCAAACCAGTACAAGACTATGCTTGTGGTCCATTATAAGACCCCTTTCAGCCAGGACCACTGAGTGTGCCATCCCCCAGACAAGACATTAAATCCAGGTCCCATCTGCTTGCGTTGGGGATAGCTCAGGTGGAGGTAATAGATCCCATGACACCTGCTGAAAAGAATAGTATTTTTTAATTGATATATACATTGCATATTACTTACATATTTACATATTTATATTATTTACATCTATTTACAAATCTCCATACATTATCAACTTCAGTTTAAGCATTCCCTCCTCAGTCTTTTATCTACAACCAAAACATTATTTTCTCCAAAACCTTTGTCAAAGTCCATTTTGCACTATATTTAATTTCATTTAGTCTCTTGTTCCATATAGTCCATAAAACATAAAATATTAGTATGTCCATTTTCTTCACTTCTTCCTGTTTTTGTGCACCATAATATCCAAATTCTATTATGTCCATTTTTATTTGTTCAAATTTTTACAAACTTTTCACCCTATTATGTTTGCATACCTCTTTCCACAAATTATTAACTCTTTCACATTTCAAAAACACATGCTCAGTAGTCTCAAACTCTCCATATATATTACATATTCTATCTTGCTTTTTTGTATGGCATATTTGCCTTAACTGGCAATTTTCAAATAGACAATCTCCATACAAAAATCATTACAGTCTTTAATCATAGTTATTATATCTCATCATTATGTCTTTTTTCTTATATATTTGTAACTCTTTCCATGGCACAATGCAATAAAATGATTTAATAAAACTTAAGTACCATTCCTTTCTATTTTTCTTACATTTATTCTTTTTTTATTTTCCATAACACAATTTTGTTTTGACACTCTTTCATTTTTTCATTTACAATGCTTTTATTTCTTTTTTTAACTTCCATTCCTTCCCACAGTTCCTTGTATTTATAATACAATATAATTTCTATCAAGTTTTTATTTTCCTTCATAATTCCTTTTAATACCTTATACAAAATTAAAGATGCTGCATATCCTATTGGGTTTATTAAACCCAAGCCTCCTTGCTCTTCTTTCATATATAGAATCCCTTTCTTGACTTGATTCAGTCTAAAACCCCATATAAAAGAAAATACAATCACAGTTAGTTCTTTTCATACTTAATAGGAATCATATAGAAGTTAGCAACATAAGGAATTTTTCCTATTACCATGGTGTTCAACAAGTCTGCTTTTTTTTCTATATAAAAATCTATATGATTTCCAAAAATTAGTCATATCCTTTACTTCTTTGAGTACATTATCCCATTGTTGTTGTCTGTATTTATTCCTTCAAATATTATTCCCAATATATCTATATATTTTTCATTGAATTCAATATCTCCTATCATACCTTCAAAACTAAATCCTTTACTTTTCTCTTTATTTATGCTTAAACCATTTTTTAAATTTATACTTAATTTTTCATTTGCTTTTTCCATCCATATTTTATTTTTAACAATTAATACAATACCATCTGCATAATTATATACATTATTGACAATTGTACTTATTTTATTTTGTATCCGCCACGACTTGACATTTTATTAATTTCCTTCACTGTTACATTCATAAATAATGAGAAAATTACATCACTTGCTTGACAGCCCTGCTTTATTCCATATTCTCTTTTTATTTCTTTCCCAATCCAGCCATTTACATTTAGTTTCACACAGTTCCTTTCATAAACAGATTTTATTACTTGTAATATTTTTTTGCATTATATGCCTGCAAAATTCCCCATAATGATTTATACTGAATATTATCATAGGTTTTACTTCACATCATAACCTTTACTTCTACATTTTTATTTATGATATCATCAACTATTCCTCTTATTATCCATAATAACGCTTGACTTCCTTTTCCTTTTCTTCTGAATATATTTCGTCATATATTTTATCCATGTTTTGTAACCTTTTTGTTATTATTCTCATAAAATGTATAATCTGTATTATTCAATGTTATAGGCCTCCAGTTTTTTATCTCCTCTTTATTTCTTCTTCTTTTTTACAATATAAATTTTATAACTCCTGTGCATAATTAGAGTTTTTAACCATTCATTCATGACTGCTATAAAACTTATTTTTGCCACTCTTTCATTTCTTTATGCATACCATATTCAATTCCATCCAATCCTGTTGCAGAATATATGTTAATATCTTTTAGAATTTTGTTAATATCTTTTAGAATTTCCTACAATTCCTACAATTCCTACAATTCTTTCTTAGTTATTTTTATTCTAAATACTCATTATATACATTATTTATTTTTTTCACCTTTATAAATTTGTTCTATGTTTTCTTCTCTTTTAACAAATAATTCCAATACATATTCTTTAATTATTTCATATATTCCTTCTTGCTATCTTATTTGCTGACCATCCTTATAATTTAATTTTCCTATTTTCCTTCTTTTATCACTTTACTCAAATATGGTGCTACCTCTTGTTTCTTTCCTTGTAAACAATATTTTTGTTTATATAACATGTTGTTAATTTTAATTTGATTAATTTTATATAGTTCTCTTTCTTTTTCATAAAAGGATTTTTTCTTCTTCAGTAAGTCTCTAAATGTTTCTTGACTTAATATCTTATATCTCTCTTTTCTTTTCTTCTTTTCTTTCTTATACATTCTAAAAACACATTCTTATATTTCTCTTTAAAGTTAAACCATTAAAGAGTCAAATTCTCATAAAACTCTCTCATAGTCATATGATTTTTCCATAATTCCATAAGTTCTTTTTTTCTTTAGTAAATGTAATTCCTTTTCATTAATTCTCTTTATTCGTTTTCCTATTCTTATATATTCTTCATTTTCCTGTACTTTAACCCATATAGCCACATGATCTGAAAATTCAGCATACTTAATTAATTTTTTAAAAAAATAATCAATTTCTGTCCTAATTCATTCGTTTTGTAGGTCTAGTGGTTATTGTCTCATACACTTAACTTTCCACTTCTCATAATTTCTTTAACCATTTTAACATCACAATTGCTCTTATTTTTAATTAAATTACAGTTAAAATCACCTACCACCCATACTTAACCAAATATATTCAAGACTATTTTTAAACATCCTTTCTCTCTCTTTTTTGTTACATATGCATATAAAGCTATAATTCTATACACATATTTTCCATCTCAAATCTATTACCAGAATTCATCCTAGTTCCACTATGGTTACATCTAATATTTGAATGCTTTCTTGATATAATATACATATGCCCGAGCACATTTCTTTCCCCATATTCTGAACTACCGCACCATTCCAAAGTTTTTCAGTTTGTGTTCTTTCTTCCTTTGCCAATAATTGATATCTTCTAAAACAATACTATGTGTATCTACTGCAGCACACCTTTGTAATATACCTACTCACTTCTTAAGAGCTTTCATACTGTTCACATTTAAAGCTAATATTTTCAGCTTTTAAGAACAGTTAGCATAATCAAATGTTAACCCTTTCCTTTATTATTTTCTCTAAGCATTACATTTTTGAATTTTATTTTCCTTTCTTTAACTCT
This sequence comes from Protopterus annectens, assembly GCF_019279795.1. NCBI lineage: Eukaryota > Metazoa > Chordata > Ceratodontiformes > Protopteridae > Protopterus > Protopterus annectens. Next base: position 1,049,643,971 of record NC_056725.1, on the reverse strand, counting down.
TTACCCTATCAAATTATTTTTATTTCTTACTGGGTGCCAATCAGCTTCTTCCTCACTTGTTTCCTCTGTTTCTTTTTCTTTGTTACTTTCTTTAATTTCATGTATAAGTTCTTTATCGGTCACATTTTTTTGTACATTTTCTTGTATAACACATTTTTCTATGTTTTTCTCCTGTATAACTTCATTTTCATCTTTTTGCACATTCATTTCATATTCTAGCCATGAATGACCAGTATTGCCACATTTTTTTTCACTTTAAATCACATTTTTTTGCATTATGCCCTGTTTTACCATATAAAATATTATTTTTATCAGATTCATTGATTAAATGATCATTTTTTTCCACAAAAATAACAAGTTTATGGTTGACCCCTGTATTTCATAAAACCCCTATTATCATGAACATTAATAATACTAGAAACAAAATAACTAAATGCAAAGGACAGTTTTATACACACAGTACCTGTATTCTGTTGTTAATGTCAGAGTGCAGTGTTCCACGCTGTTCAGCTTAAACCACCAACGATAGGCACACCTTGCTTATCAAAGCAAAGTTAAAAAGATAATTCCAAAACACAGTTCCAGCTGTTCAGCTCCAAGCTCAAATGGGCAACCAAGCTGCTCACAAATAAGTCCTGATAACTTTAAAAGTAAAACTCCGTCTAACAATGCTTGTATAACATCAACTTCAAAACAAGCGTTAGGCAGATTCTAAAATGCAATACTTTTATTATAAAACGGCAAGCGCTTTTACACAAGTCTTTTCAAGCCAACAAACAGTTTTACAACAGGAAGACACATGCTTTATATTCACATCAATTGTGATGTCATTTCCTATTAAGAATCTTAAAGTCATACTCTCTCAGCAGGAGTTCATCTAAATCAACTGTGTATGTGTTTTAAATGCAGTTACCATATTCAACAGTCATACACATGATAATAGATTTCTCTGCAGAGCAATCTATATACAATCTTTATGCATATAAAAAATTATTATTTAAAACTTTTTTAAAAAACATTTAGAGTATTCAAAATGAAGTTGTAATGACTAGCATGCTACTTGTCAAGGTGCATGCTGTGCTTCATATTCCAACAATGTTGGTCTCTCTATAGTAAACCCTGATATACAGTGTACACTCCATATTATGTACCATATGTTGCACGTCCCTCTTATTTGTTAGTGAACAAAGACAGTTCTTGTTTCATAATGGGTTGCCTTCTAGTAATATATGTTGTTACAAGTTACATTTTATACATTATGTATTATACTTTGAATTATATTCTGTATGTTAAATGCGTATATATATAAATATAGGCAGTCTAACCTAAATGACCTGATTACCCAGAGATAAAGGACCTATGCCATACTACCAATTATTCTGTAAATTGGTAGATATATTATTACTACTAGTAATAATATGATGATAGGGTAGACATTCTCTTATATGTTTTATATGTGTTTTTACTCTTATATAATTGATTTTAAATTTCATATCTTCATATCATACTAAATAATATAGGATTGCCGTAAGGAAATTATATTTCCATGCAAAAAAATATCTTGGATATATTGTTTGAGTGTAAAGTACTGTAAAAAATTCAGTAGACACTTCACTTTAATTTGTTGGAATATGAAGCACAGCATGCACCTTGACAAGTAGCATGCTAGTCATTACAACTTCATTTTGAATACTCTAAATGTTTTTTAAAAAAGTTTTAAATAATAATTTTTTATATGCATAAAGATTGTATATAGATTGCTCTGCAGAGAAATCTATTATCATGTGTATGACTGTTGAATATGGTAACTGCATTTAAAACACATACACAGTTGATTTAGATGAACTCCTGCTGAGAGAGTATGACTTTAAGATTCTTAATAGGAAATGACATCACAATTGATGTGAATATAAAGCATGTGTCTTCCTGTTGTAAAACTGTTTGTTGGCTTGAAAAGACTTGTGTCGCTAGCGCTTTTTTATAATAAAAGTATTGCATTTTAGAACTTGTTTTGAAGTTGATGTTATACAAGCATTGTTAGACGGAGTTTTACTTTAAAAGTTATCAGGACTTATTTGTGAGCAGCTTGGGTTGCCCATTTGAGCTTGGAGCTGAACAGCTGGAACTGTGTTTTGGAATTATCTTTTTAACTTTGCTTTGATAAGCAAGGTGTGCCTATCGTTGGTGGTTTAAGCTGAACAGCGTGGAACACTGCACTCTGACATTAACAACAGAATACAGGTACTGTGTGTATAAAACTGACCTTTGCATTTTCCGTATTGAGGCAATATTTGTGCTGTCTGCATAAGTGGCCCTTCTCAGTTATTTTGTTTTACATTTGGAAGGACCTTTTGTGGTGTGTTTGGTAGCATTTTGTGGTTATTAATAATACTAGGTCCATGCATAACATTATCATTTTCCATTTTCAGTATTACTCCACATTCCTTTCCCCCAGTTCTAAGCCCTCTTTCATCATATATTTTTGTAGTGTCCATTACTTCTTTGCATATAGTTAACAAATGTTCTTTCAGTTCTTTTGCTTCAACTTCAGTTCTAAACTGGATTATTATTATTTTTTTGTTTGTCTGTAAAAAGCTTGCACCACATATTCTGACCATGGCTAAATAATTTTCATTTGTTCATACGCATCCAAAAAAAATTCCATGGCCTGCCCATTCTCAAATATCAAGTCACAAAAAGTCTCTTTATTAATTAAATTAAGTGCTCTTACCTCTTTTGCTTTGACAACTAGAGGTGCTATGAAAGATTCCCAAACCTAATACCTGTTCAAACTTTTTTCTTGTTTGACTGTTCACACATAATGTATACTTCTTTTTTTGTTTCTTTTATTTAATCTTTCTTCATTGCTCCTTCTCCAACAGTTTGTGCATAAGTTTTTGTCTTTGGAACTTTTTCTGGCATAGTCTCTTCTTCTCCTTTTTCTTCTTCTATTTTTTTCGTGATGTTGCTTCATGAAACTGCTGCACCACTTTCTGGCTCACTTTGGTTTACCATTTCTTCCAAATAATCATCCCACAGCCCCCCCCCCCGATTAGAGGGTTGTAATTATGCATTTTTCAGAGGTAACTGTCTCACCTTCAAACAATCTCCTTTGAAAGTTTTCCTCTGAATCCATTTCAGTTACAGATACAATTTCCTTTTCCACCAGTGTCACTGTTTTTTTCTGCACCCACATCATCAGAAAAATTTTTTTCTGGTAGCAATTCTACCATTTCAACTACATTTTCAGCAAAAGCTGAATCAGCCATATTTTCTCCCTGTTTCTCCAGGCTGTCTCCATGCCTGGACAGGAAACAAGAAGTGAGGATGTGTAACACACAAAGCATTCCCCCGACTACCAAGAATAGGGTAAGTTCCCCGATGCCTTGGCTAAATTTCCCCTAGTAATATAAATACTACATTGGGTTTCCCCTGAAAAGAGGCTAAAAGCCTAGTGGGACTAACCTGGTCAACAAAGGATAAATAAAATATA
>NC_056725.1:1049570478-1049635478 GCF_019279795.1 Protopterus annectens | reverse complement strand
GTTATTTCGACTTTCGCGCTTCAGGACGTTTGGTGTTTTCACGGTTCATTATTTATGTGTCTGCTTTTAGGTATTTGCGTAAGTGAAGTTTTGCTATTTTAATATAGACCCCATGAAAGAGGTTTAACTGCGTACTATCACTAGTTCTTACACACTTCACTCATTCATAACATACAAATAACTGCCAGTATGTTCTGGTCATTTTTATGTATGGCTTACATTTTTTATAGTAGATGTTTAACCTGCTCCAGTGCCCATTATTGCACTCTGAAGATTCTTGTTTTGCACAAGTTAACATTGTCATAGCAAATCCATCTAAACTGGACCCCTGTTGTTATTCTCATCAGCATGAATGTTACCACCATTTATTCTTGCAAGTAGCCTCTGCCACCAGCACCGACGGGCTACAGGAGCAGTGATCTCAACCATGCAGTTAAATCTTACTAGTAACTATTTATACATAAGCACAGTAAAAAGGGTTTATTGTGCTCTGAATGATACAAGCAAAATCAATAAAAATAATCATGAACTAGCAGGATTATTTACACAAGAAGATTTTCAAGGTGAAATTTTGCATTACAAATTTCAAATTATTTCAGTTTATGGACTCCCTGTTACTAGTAAGCTATGAATGAGTACATAACACAATAATGGTTTATTACATGGTACTGTTTTTATATTGCATTTGTGATACAACCTTTAATTGATTTATTTTGATTGGTTAATTTGGTATGAGAGCATGTGATTCTTTGTGATTATTTAAGGGCTGTGTCTTTTTATTCTTTGTATCTCTGAAGAAGTCATATAAAATTACTGATGAAATCACTTAGATTATTAATGGTGATTTTACGGGGGTGTTCATTTCTCCGTATTTTGTGTTTTAAACACAATAGGCATATCAGAGCGAGAACTAATTTGGTACAAAGCAAAGGCTTTCAGTCTGATACATGCCACCAAGCACCACGCAATAAAAATATTTACATTGAATTAGGTGCATCGACAGGTGGCTGAAATTAAATTCCAGTAGCATCATTTATCTGAACCATTGAATTATATAGTATATCATCTTAAAAATTAATGTATTCCCTCCGTGGTGGTAGTAGCAGATTATGCAGGAAAGACTCACACAAAAGCTGATATACATTTTAACATAAGGCTTCTCAGAAACAAACTATATTCATAACACAGGATGCATGCACTTTATTGCCATCTTACAAGCTGCCAGTTTGTTTGTCTATTAACACCTGATACATTCCAGTGGAGCATATATTTCCTACCAGCTCCACTTTAATGGAAGTCATTTATCACTGTCAGTGATGTAATGACAGTCCTATAATGCCCTGCTGTTTTATGACTGAAACATAATTTAGGTCATACTGTCACTCAAGTATTCAGATTTGAGTATGAAATAATAATATCCTGCAGGAAGATTATCATTGTATAAGAAGTTTGATTTTTGAGGTCACATTGTTAAGTAAACACTTTTTAATGATGACTATAAAGAATCAGCAATTATGCCTAGAGGAGTGAATAAAAATATAAAAGTGAACAAAAAGACTGTAATGCAATCCAGAAATAAATTAAAGATAAGCTATTGATTTTTTTCTTAGGGGTTTATCACATCTTTATTTAATTACTTGACATGTAAATGATAGCATGCTGTATTTGCAACAAGTTTTGCAAGTGATTATGTTTACACTCCTTTGCTTATTTTGAGATCAGTGCCAGTTGAGGTGGTAGTTTTATGGTAAGGTATTCTTTGTATCAGTTAGAAATGCTTTCAGTAAGGCCTATTTGACAGAACGAATGAACAATAACCAACTGAAAGGTGTCACCTCACCACTGAAAACATGTGAACCAAAAATGTGTGGTGTGGGGTGAAGTACAACCAATGCTCAGAATAAGTAATGTAGTGGATAAAAGTAATATTTTAATAAAAAAAAAATAAATGAATAATATAATCCAGAAGTAATAAAAAAGTAGAGTTAAGTGCTTTTATCCATTCTCTTTAAGGAATTCCTCAGAACTTAATCATACCCAACCTCACATACTTTTATAGGCCAGTAAAAACAAAAACATCTATACTTTATCTTATATAAAACAGCAGTTATTTAAAGGGACCATTAACTAAATAACATTCTTGTAAACATTTTTAAAAGTTAAAGTATAGTTGCTTTGTTTTTACTTTAACAATCAATTTATTTAGTGGCAATTATATTATTAATCTGTTATGTAATTCAATTATGTAATTCAACTATGGCATATAAAAGTATGTGAGGTGAGGTTTGATTTAGTTCTGTGAAGTGCTTAAAGAGAATGGACTTGAAAGCACTTAACTCTACCTTTTTATTACTTCTGGAGTGTATTTTTCTAAATTAAAATATTGCTTTTATCCAATACTCAGTGGCATTATTTGTTCAGGATGAATGAGCAGTATAAACATGTTACTGTAGAGACCCCCCCTTGGACTTCTTCTTTGCTCACCATTTTAAGGTGATTTATTAGACTGATATTACATGGACTTCCTGCTCTGAATACTTAATGTTGGATGCCCTGTGCCTTATCAGCCACAAAATAGTCTTATTTACCATGTGCCTAAACGAGTTCACAATGACTTATCTGAAACTGCATGCATGTTTATGATTTAAGTCCTCCTCAGGACAGATTATTTTTCATCTTACGTATTTAACATCAAACAGCATACAGATCCTAACCATTAAAGCAAAAAACTCAGGTGGGGATGGAACCTGACTAACTACATATCTCATTCTAATTGCAGATCTCTAAAATTTCTCTTTCCTTTTAGTAATAAGGAAAATCTCTGATTTCAGTCTATTTTTCAGTATCTTTAACGAAATCAATGTTCTGTGTATAATTTCCTGTCTGTCCTTTAGTCTTATATAACATCTATGTAAAATTTCATTCCTGCATATGTAAGCTGCATTCTCTTGTTGTAACAATACTTTGAATCTTGCAATTTAAATATGTACTTCTATTGTGTATTGGAGCTTTTCTCCTCGGGCCTCTACTGAAAACGGATATGTATCCAGTTAGACCAGCCCGGTTAACAAATGTAAAATAAATAAATAATAAATAAATAATTTATTCACCCCAATGCACATCTGACCACGTCTTCCAATGGTTTCTGAAGAAGTAACTCCAGATTAGCACTCCAAAAAAATGGAGTTTGACACCCAAACTAGCTTATTTTTGGGCCTTCAAAAGTTAATTTTCTCAGACAAACAAATTGGAATCTATTGCAAGAGTCAAGTACCTGAGTTTGTGGCTTCAGCATTTCTTCATTTCTGTTACGATACAAATATGATACATCACACACGTTCTAGTCATCTAGAAAGTGCTTATTATATTTTACTGCTGCTTAGTAAAGGAGCTAAATCTGCTCTGGAAAAAATGGGTCTTTAACCTTGTCAGTAAATATGCCCTTCAGATACTAACCACTGTCTCCCTTACTAATCCCTCCAGACTCCACAAACTTCAACATGGGTTTCCAGGCTAATGTTCGACCTTCATCAAGAAAATCGTGGCCTCATCCTATCTAGAAAAAATGGCTACCATGTCTGATGTCCCAATTCATTACAAGCTACCTGATATCCATCCTGTTGCAGTTAAGCCATTGCCATATTTACCTGCACCCTTTCCTTCTACTAGACACTCTCCCATAAGTCCTGTGATTTTGTGCATATTTCTTTCCCTCTCTTTTTCAACTCAGAAGCTGCATTTGAACATCTTCTCTCCTCATTCACTGGGCCTACTGACCCACCTTAGCCTCCTCTGAGCTCAGCTCAGTCTAAGTCCAGACTGGTAAGGAAATGAATGGTGCTGTTAAAGCATCATGCAACATGCTGAGGAGTGGGCACTGACTCCTGTCCCCTGGTGGCAGCCCTCAGGAGGTACAGGCACACTTCCACTCATAAGCAACCTCCCATCTGGAGGATTGCTGTTTATGCAGCACAGAGTTGGCCAGACTGGTACACTGTATACTGCAATAAGCCTTCAGGCTACCTCCCACCCACCAGGATGAGCAAGCTGACTTTGTCTACTCCCACCCATCCCCCCACCGTGACCTCTCCAAGAACACTGCCACTAACCAAACATGGGCTGTCTGGAGCACAGTAAAGGTTTTATCCTCTGCATCATAGGCTGCTGAGGGTACTCTCCATTCCTTGCCTGAAACTCCAAGAAAACATTTGTCAGCTTACTAGTTTTCTTCCAGAGCTTTTTTTCCCCTTCTCTTCCACTTATAAATCTTAAGGCTGACTAACAGTACATGTCCTACAAGCACATAACCTAAGGTTCAACTCTCCATTTAGGAAATTTGCTGATGTCTTATTTTTGATCAGGAACTCAAGTAACTGTATAGTTTGAAAACAGCATTACCTTTCTCATACTTTTTGTAAAAATTCACTGAGGTTCTTATTTGCAAGGTTTTCTATGTTCTCTTCCTTAATTTCCCTCTCCCAGTGGATCCCCTACTTCATACTATTGTCTTATTCATTATTCCTCTAAGTTAAAGCCATTCCAGGGCAGGATGAAAATTGTTCCAGGGCAGGATGAAAGCCATTGCAGGGTAGGATGAAAGCCATCTGGCCAATCTGTTTCCCATCCTCAGAGCTTTATCAGTCCATTAGCACCCACTGGAAATGAGAATTGGGCAGTAAGGAATAGACAAGTATGTTGGTTCTATGGGCTTCCCTAAGTCCTCAGCTTGCAAGGCTCCAGCACTGCTGCTACTCAAATGTTGACATGCTATAATACAATGCATGCCTCCATGGTTAAGCAACATACAACCACCAGTGTGCTAGGCTCCTTCTGCAGGTGACCACTCTCTTGTTGCCAGTGAGGTGAGACAAACTGCCCTCCCTTCCTGAGGAGAGGTGAGGTAGCATTGCCTCATTGGCTGTTCATCCCCTTCCTCCATCCATGTGGCACTAACTGATCATGGATCTACTGGGTTGCAGTTAAGGCTTCATCCCTCTATGCCGCAGAGCTGATCTCTTCTGTTTTTTTTGAAATCGCATACTGTTGCCGTTTTCTATTTTGCTTGTACACTTTGTTTCTTTGTTTTGTTTTGTTCTGCTCTGTGTTGTCCATTTGAAATTACTACAATTTGGTTAAGCTGACCTGCACAATTAACAAATGAATAAATAAATAAAATTAATTGGCATGTAGGTATGCACAAATCTTGGTAATAGTTTTGATAAGGGGAACCACCAATGCTCTCCTGTTGTCCTTAACAACATTTGCTTACATCAATTTGTTAAATTTTAATTATTGACTTATTTGACTTTATTTGCTGGGAGAGTCAGACTGAGCAAAGCCCCTTCTCAGTGGCCTGGGCAGAAGAGCTCCAGATTACTCATATTTCAATGGACAAACGGCAAAAGTCCAAGTCCAGAATATTATCTCCCCTTGTGGGGGATGAGATGAGCTAGTCTAGTGCATTAGAAATTATGAAGTCACAGAATTGTTGGGTGAGTGCATTAGTGCAGGAATAGTTCACCTAGTCTACGGTGCGGTAGTTGAAGTCACCAAGGATGAGGGTGTTAGAGGGTACCTTGATGGAGTCAAGTAGGTCCAGGTAGGAGGAGTGGATGTCCTGAGTTACGGTGCGGTAGTTGAAGTCACCAAGGATGAGGGTGTTAGAGGGTACCTTGATGGAGTCAAGTAGGTCCAGGTAGGAGGAGTGGATGTCCTGAGTTATGGAGGGGGTCTATAGCTGGCTATAACTTGGATGGATGTCTTGCCAATTGTCAGTTGCACCTGGAGTAATTCTAGCGCATCATGCTGGCAAACCAGTCTGGAGGTGTGCCTGTCCTTAATGAAGACAGGGGCTCCACCACCCTTAGTCTTCCTGACTTCATTTTGGGGTCAGAATGTGTGGATTGAGGTATAGCCTGGTAAGGCAGGTGTGCTCTCCACAGTCCTGAACCAAGTTTCTGTGACCGCACAGACATCAGCATCTTCCAGTGTGAGGATAGCCTCCAGTGAGTGCATTTTCAGGTTAAGGCTCCTAGTGTTAAGCAACATGACCTTCAATTTACTTTTTGACAGATCTTTTATGTTGTAAGATTTGTCTTTGGGACATGCCTAAAAAGGCACAATAGGGGAGGCAAGAGCCTTGGCCAGGATACGGAATCCCAGGGGTAACAGGTGGAGGCCATCTCTGGCAGAGCATCGAGGCCTGTCAACCATGTCTTCACAGGCAGACAGATATATATATATATATATATATATATATATATATATATATATATATATATATATATATATATATATATATACACATACACATACACACATTTATAACAGTGCATATACACAACTGTTTATTAGAATATATATATTGTAAAATATAATAACAGTGCATGTACACTTCTGTTTGCTAGAACACATGTAGGGAAATATAGTCACTTAAATGCATGCACATTTCTGTTTGCTAGCATGTATACATTAAAGGGTTAAAGGCATCCAACTGAATGTATAACAAATCATCCGATACTTGGTGCAAGCTTCAAGGACAGATAAAAATCAGGTGCAGGAAGTATCAAAAGACTGCTTTCATACAGAAACATTCTCAAACAGAAAAGACTCCCTAAGATTATTCACCTTGAAGCAGAATACAATGAACAGAATGTATGACATCAGAGAAATACCGAAGTACTGACTTTACAAGTTTCCAACAGATTGCAAATTCCAAAGACTGCTTTCATATATATATATATATATATATATATATATATATATATATAAAGGACATTAAAAGTGAATAATGTTAGATGTGATTTCTTTTTAGATGTGTATACATCATCCGTGCTGTCTGAAAAGCTTAATCTGATTTATTAAAGCTGTAAACTGTACAGTATTGTACGTGTCATCTGTTATATAGACAAGTTATTGTATTAGTACTGTGCAAAGTTGATAATATAATGCTAAAAAGGTTACTAGTCTGCAAAGTTCAGTGCATTGATCAGACCTTTGTTTCAGCAAGGCACCAACAAGCAGCAGCAGCAAGAACATCTGATTTTAATTTTTCAGTACTGACTGTGGCACGAGAGAGAGCATGCATTCCAGGTTACTGATGTAGATGCATTTCTCGCAACTAGAAGAATTATGTGCTAGGAGAAGAGGGATGTCAGTGAAAATAAGGCAGATGCATTATTTCCAGATGTTAAAGAGTTATGTCCTGTCACCACATGTAAAATGTTAATTTCAAAGTTACAACAGCAGTCAAATCAGTTATTGACAAAATCTCCTGTACATCTTGTTACATCCTTTAGACAAAAGTGCAAAAAACCCACTGCACAGCACAAAACAGATCAGAACAGAAATGAGGTTCATGGTGAACTGACAGAAAATTTTAATAAACTTCTAAGAGACAGACTGAGTTTAGAGAGTTCAAAAATGATGTACAAACACTTTTTCAAAAGTACATAAGAGCTTTAGAGTCAGCAAAACAGGTTACTAAGAAATATCAGACAGCCCGTGCAAAATTACAAGACAAAAAGAATCTGGTTAGTAAAGAGTTAAAGAAAAAAATTCCAGACCTTACACAGCAATTAGCTAAACTGACAAAAGATAATTTACGGTATACTATTCTACATTTAGAAAATGGTTAGCATACACAGCAGAGTCTAATGTATGGACCAGTGGTGGCTGGTGAAATTAAAGGGGGGGGTGCAGGAGACAGCTGAATGGGTGGGGTCAATGGGAAGGGGTGTGGTCAGCTAGAAAGGGGTGGGGCTATGTTCAAAACCACAACAACTGGAACTTTAAATACACTGCCCTGGGTGCCAAACCGTCATTATGAGAGTCCAATAAAGACAAAATGAAGTGTAGAAGAAAAAAATATTTCAATGCATTGGCTACATGACAGCTTAGTTAATATCTAGATGGAAATGCAAAGGTTGCGAGGCATGAAAAAATAAACTACTTTTTAAATACATTACTGGAATGCCAGTCAAAATCAAGTATAAAAAAAAACAAGCAGCACTCAACTCAAACCATTTCTCCTTGCACTGCAGTTCTAATTATAATTTATACTCAGCTTTATAAAATTACTAAGTAACATGCTGAAAGTAGCAATCTCTGTGATACCCCCACTTGTAAAAATGTTTCTTATCCAAAAAAGACCTGCTGCCTGACAACAACTATCTACTTGTTTCATGGGGGAGGCATGATCAAAGTAAAAAATGAACAGCAAACAAGAAACAAGCTCAAGATAAATTGTTTAAAGGATTACTGCACAAGTTATGGACCACACATGATAGACTGGCAGTTTAGTTTATGGGTAAAGCCTGCAAGTCTCCAACAAATGTAATGAGCTTCTGAAAATACTATAATCCTGTCCTTTATTACAAATACTGTCATATGCATTTCAGTACCTAAGAAGCATAAATCAACAATATAAAAATATTACACAAAACCAGAACATTCTGCAAAATCAAGGACAGATGAATGAAAAGCCACTGTCGTACTTGTGTATACCTTGGATGGGGGCTCTTCACATGCATAACTGCTTCTTGCCTTGCTTGGACACATCCAGATTAACTACAATGGGGAGTGGGGTGCAACAAGTATGTCACAATTTGAAATGTCTCTGGCTGACGGTGATGGCTCTGACACTCATACCTCTCAACCTCAGAGCAAGAAATCTGGACAAAGCCATACATAGAAGTGGAACACAGGCCCAAAAATAAAGACAATTTTAAATATCGCTCTTATAAACTTAGAAAGATAATAGAATAGTAGTAGGTCTTGCATTAGTATGAATTTTTGAAGGTATGAAATCTGAAACTCAAATGTCTGCCATTATTTTCTAACTTCAGTCTTTAATGATTTGCTACTAATTTGCCAGAAAACCACAATTTTATGAAAAACGGACCAAAAATGTGATGCAAAAATATAAAATTGCTACACAATACAGCTGGGAACCTGCAAAGAAGGGACACCTTTTTAATATTAACACTGTTAACTTGAACAGCTGACAAAATAAGAGAGTCTACATGCATTTCTGAAATAAAAGTAATCTATAACTCTGATAATTACAGTTATTTATAATTGTAAACCCTCCACATTTTCTTCCAAAATTGCCATTTTGCGGAGGGATTATTAGGGGAAGAGCAACATTTTGAGCCAAAATTGGGGACAGTTGAGAGGTTTGGATATTCCTAACTCTATAAAGTGATTTATTTGCACGTACCTCTCAACCTCTTAATGCAGTAAATCTGGACAAGGCCAAATATACTGGGGGAACATATAAACAGTACTAAAAATTGCTCTTGTATAAACTTAAGACAGTTGATAAAATAACAGGTCTTGCTTTAGCATGCATTTTTCTGAAGGTTATGATGTCTAAAACTCAATGTCTGTCATTATTTAGTGACTTCATTCCTAAATGATTTGCCAGAAAACCACAAATTTTATGAGGAACAAACCAAAAATAAGAAGTAAAAATCTATTCATTCTGCAAAAATCTGGACAGTTGGGAGGTATAGTTCATCCGGGGCTGTCTTTGAGTTTGCTGCCCTTCCTCCTTCACAAAATCATGGTCAAATGGAGCCTCCCCCCTGCAGCCATTCCAATGTCCCATTCCTTGGTTATTTCGCCCCATTTACCATAAACACTGTAATGTACATACTGCTTTACTTCTGTGATGATTTGGATTTCATTTGAAAGTTTTATTTTGCATTTTACAGCACTAATAAATATTTGCTAAACAAAGTAATGCAGTCTCATGATGAAAATAGACTTATCATTAAAACTTCTCTGCCCTTGAAACTCACATTCATTGAAAAGTACAGTTGTGTACACTTACCATAAATGTAAATGTTCGAGTGTATTCACTGTTGCAGTCGTCATATTTGGGTTATCTGCTTGCAGTAGCCCTCAGTTGGTGTATTTGCTTTTTTGTTGGAGGTATTACCTTGTATATTTATAGATTTAATTGCTTCCCATTAGGGGGGGCACCTGACATCTGGGGCAAGAAAAACTGATATAATGGCATTGGCTGCATGTTTTATACCCCTGACGACCTTACGTCATGGAAGAAGGGACAGAAACCGACGCAGGACCCAAGACTTTGTTAATCAGGAAGACTGAGGGCTACTGCAAGCAGATAACCCAAATGTGGTGACTGCAACAGTGAAACACGAAGAGCATCAGCAATGAAACCCACATTCAAAGAAAATACATTTTGCCAGTGGCAGATAAAGATTAACTTTGGGCTGTTTTCAAATCATAGGCCCCTTGCACATGAAACATACACGTGCTCTTTGATACACCTTCCTGACTGTATTCACTTATATTCCTTGTACAATACAGTACAGTTGTTAGAGGACATTTTAAATTTATTGTTTTGAACATTTTTCCAGTAAATAATGAAACAAAATGCATGCACCAATGACAAAACTGTCCAGTTCAGAACATTTCCATCATAAATAAATGGCTAAACAAGAAAGGAGGCGGTGTAGCTATAATATTTAAACAGCATCTAAACATCCAGATCTTAAAATTATCAGCTCCACAAATAGGCAGTGAAGAAATAATATATACCAACCTCAAAATAAACCAAAAACAAAACCATCAACATAACTGGATGCTACTTCCCACCTGGCCAAAAACATCCCTCCACTAGAAAACCTCCTCAGCTGGTCTACCCACCATCTCCCCCAAGAAACTATCATTTTAGGTGATTTCAATATTGACTGGAAATCCTGTTCTGGCAACCATCCAACCCATCATGTAAACCTTCATGGCTTCACCCAACTAGTCCAGTCGCCAACCAGGATAAATAAAAACTCCAGCAAGCACACTACCCTGGATTGGATACGAGTCAGTAAGAGCCCCCAGTCATATATAACAGGCTGCTTATCAGATAGCCTCAGTGATCACTCCCCAACATTCCTACTCAGAAAATACCTATACCAAGCTAAACCTGTCATCTACCATCAAATACGTAAAAAACTAAACTTTAACCCACTCACATTCATCTCATCCCTCAAAGAATGTAACTGGCATCCTCTAAAGTACCTCAGTCTTGATGACGCAGTTGAATTTTTTAATACTACCTTCCTGAGCATCCTTAATTACCATGCCCCCATAAGACTTTCCAGAATCAAAGTACAACCCTCCCCATGGCTACAGAAAACCACTAAGTCAGAAATGAAAAACAGGGATAAAGCCTGGGAGCACTGGCGCAAAACCAAAACCCTCTCAACTAGAAAGAAATTCCTAGAACTATGCAATAGAGTCAAAAATCTAATAAAACAGGACAAATTCCAATACTACCAGTCTGCCCTAGACTCCTCCCAACACAGCCCCAAACAATTCTGGTCCTCCATAAACTTCATCCTCCACCCAGGTAAAGTCAGTACCTCTCCTCCTAACATCCCCTCACTCCTCAGAAAATATTGCTACCTCATTCAACACACACTTCACACAAACCTTACTATCACTAGCTAAACAACACAAACCCCTCCCCTCCAACCCACACCTTCAACTAGTAATCTCCCCACTGCCTTCTCTTTTTCTCCTGTACCTACCTCCAACATAAAAAAACTCTTAACTAAACTTAAGCCCACCAAATTAGCAGCAGACAACCTCCCAAGTGAATACCTACAAATCGCAGCTGATGCTCTGGCCTACCCAGTATCCATCTTGATTAACCGATCTCTAAAAGAAAGTTACATTCCCACACTGTGGAAAGTATCAAATATAATTCCCCTCCACAAAGGCGGACCCCCTACAGAACTAACCAATTACCGCCCCATGGCTATTCTCTCTCCACTCTCCAAAATACTAGAAAGATGCATACACTCTCAGGTCTCAGACTACCTCCTTACTAACAACCTCCTTTCCAGTACTCAGCATGGTTTCCGACCAAATCATAGCACCACCACTGCCTTACTCTCCTTTACTAACACTATCCTTCAACATAAAAACAATGGCTATCTCTCCTCTGCTACTTTCCTAGACCTATCTAAAGCATTTGACATGGTCCCACACAAACAACTTATCTCTGTCCTCAATAGCCTATCCTTCTCACAATCAGTCACCAACTGGTTTCAGAGTTACCTGTCTGACCGCCAACAATCCGTTGTAATGCAGAATGACATATCTCCCCAACTACCTGTCTCCATAGGGGTTCCCCAAGGATCCATCATTGGACCCCTACTCTGTTTTCACCAATAATCTAGCCTCTGCCACCATACATGGCACACTCATACAATACGCAGATGACTCAACCATCATCTGCTCAGCCCAGTCCCTACCCAAACTGCAAAAAGTCATACAGGAAGCCTTTTCCTCTGTTGAAACTTGGTTATCCGATGCCCAATTAATACTCAACCTAGACAAAACTAAAGTACTCATCCTCCAACCCACCAAACATACTCAAAACGACTCTCACTTTAACATCACAGCAAAAGACAACAACACTATATACCCAACTGAACACACCAAATTGCTAGGAGTGGAAATAGACAATAAACTAAAATTTGACATTCACATATCCATGACCATAAAAAAAGTCCACAAAAAACTAGGAGCGTTATACAGAAATAAGCAACTTCTGACCAAAGCAGCAAAGATTTCAATAGCAAATTCCCACCTTATCTCCACCCTACTTTATGCCTCTCCAATATATACCAACCTAAGGCAATGCAATCAAAACAAGCTAGAGACCTGCTACAACAAAATCGCCAAATTCGCCACTGGGGCATCCTACCATAGTCACCACTGTTTCTCACTTGCTGAACTGGGCTGGCTTGAACTCCCTCACCTCCTTCAATGGTATCAACTCTCACTCACCCACAAACTAGTAAGCCATCCACTAAATGTCCCATCCCTGCAGAATCTACTCCAACCCTATCGCACCACCAGACCACTAAGATCCAGCAACAAAAATCACTTGCAGATCACTAAAGCCAATAACTCTGCTGGTGAAGCACTATTCTCTTGCACCATAGCCAAATTATGGAACTCCCTCCCACCCACAATTACCTCCATACCATCATGCACCCTCTTCAAAACTTTACTAAAAGCGCACCTAAAAACATGCTGGCTATGCCCTTGCAACTCCCACTCTAATATCACCCACCCCATCCAACCACTACCTTTCTTTCCACTCCACTGACTACCTTGATTATAGCAAGCTCAGATGCTCATAAGCCTAGTACTTATTATACAGCAGGAACTTCTTATTGTAACATTTGTTAATGTCTGTTATGTACTTCACAGATAAAGATTCTAGTTGTCTACTGATGTACTATGTTCTTCATCTGCAAATATGTTGTAAGTAATTGCTATGTAAATTGTTAATCACTATGTAATCCAATGTAACTACTGTCTGTTTATTTTAACTGTGGAGCTTTTCTCCCCGGGCCTCCGCTGAAAATGGACCTACGTCCAGCCGGACACTCCCAGTCAACAAATATAAATAAATAAATAAATAAATAAAAGTCTACTCAGACTTCTACAGTCCACCAGTATCAATAAATATGCACAATCTCTGAAGAAGTAAAAGTCATCTAAATAATTCCATATTAAAGAGATCTGTAACTAATGAAGAGGTTGCTGCTAGCAAACAACTTTATATTTCATTGTTTCGTCTACAAATAAAGTGCCTGTTGCCCTTGATGAATAAATTGCTAGTAATATTGCAATAGGGAATGGATGGCAAACTGATAACAGGTTCATAGTTACCAGGTATCTTTGCCAAAAAGGACTGCAGCATTCACCCCTTTTACAACACAGTACAGTATCAGCAATGCATCTACCTATTGTGGGATTAGATCCCACAGCCTTCTGCATCAAAAGCAAGTATACTACCTGTTGTGCTATTAACAATGCAAGCAGACTCAGCATAAGCAACACTAAACTTTTGTTCCCCTGCAGCTCTCACCTCCTTGTAAAATGTAGATGACACTCAGCTGTATCTCTGAATTGCAGAACAAGAAATCTGGAAAATGCCAAAATGTACTGGGGGGGGGGGACAAAAACCCAAAAACCAGGGTCATATTTTAAACATTGCTTGTATAATGTTGGAAAGTTGCTAGAATAAAATGCGGTGTTACCACCATACATTTCACTACAAAGCCTTGAACCCAGGACCCTATGCGAAACAGTCAGAGCAACATACCACTATGCTAAATCAGATGTTTTGTGAAAGAGAGGAAGACTGAAACTTAAATGGCTACGATTTAGTGAATTCAGTTTTCACCATAATAGCTGTCAGCCTCTTAGCACAAAACACCTGAACAAAGCCAATAATGGGGGAATGCAGCCCCCAAACATATTCAGTGAATTCAGTTCTCACCATAGCTTTCAACCTCTTAGCAATAAACACCTGGACAAAGCCAGTAATGGGGGAATACAGCCCCCAAACATTTTCATTGAATTCAGTTCTCACCATAGCTCTCAACCTTAGCACAAAAAACCTGGACAAAGCCAATAATGGGGGAATACAGTCCCAAAAATAGGGCCACATTTGAAATATCCATCTTATAAACTTAGAAAATTGCTAGAATAAAAGGTTTTGTGTTACCATGTACTTTCTAAAGAATATGAAGTCTGAAATTCAAATGCCTGTCATTTTTATTTATTTAACATTTGTTAACCAGGAAAGTCTGACTTGGAACAAAAGGCAATTTTCAGCAGAGGCCCAGGGAGAAACACTCCAGACACATGTCTTTGTAAGATGGGAGGACACCAGAGCACCCAGAGGAAACCCACTCAAACAGAGGGAGGACATGCAGACTCCACACAGAAGACACCCCTGCCAAGAATCAAACCAGAGAACCTGTAGCTGTCAGGCAACAATGCTACCACTGCCCATGTAAGGAAACAAAAATAGAGAAACCACAGATTTTATGAGGAACAGAACAGAACACATATGAGGAAAAAATCTCCAATTTTTTTACAAATGGTGGTGGGTAGGGAATTCAGGTTCTTGCCACCTGCACCCAAGGTACAGTGTTCAAGGCCACCACCATGTATCCTGAGTTTTTTCTAGCCACCGGTATATAGCAACTGGGGCATTACGCGCGCACACACACACGCACACACACGCACACACACACACACACACACACACACACACACACACACACACACACACACACACACACACACACACACACACACACACACACACACACACACACACACACACCTAACCTACCTGTCCTCTAACTAGCTCCCTACTGTGACCATACAGGAAGAAACACAGTCTACTGTGACCACACACACACAAACAACACACACACACACGCGCACACACACACACACACACACACACACCTAACCTGTCCTCTAACTAGCTCCCTACTGTGACCATTCAGGAAGAAACACAGTCAAACACACACACACACACACACACACACACACACACACACACACACACACACACACACACACACACACACACACACACACACACACACACACACACCTAACCTACCTGTCCTCTAACTAGCTCCCTACTGTGACCATACAGGAAGAAACACAGTCAAACACACCTAACCTACCTGTCCTCTAACTAGCTCCCTACTGTGACCATTCAGGAAGAAACACAGTCAAACACACACATACACACACACACAGACACACACACACACACACACACACACACACACACACACACACACACACACACACACACACACACACACACACACGTACCTTTGACAATTCATCCCTCTGCATGCACTCACACATGCAGCTACACATATACTCACATCAACGTATCACCCATTGCTACCTGTCCAATAGACTCCCTAACAATGACCTCTAAATCTGCATAAATGCCACACTGCATGCATTTCCATGGGAGAGCCCATGGCTAATTAGTGCTGGCTGCTCCCCCAAAATGCTTCATAAGCATATCACTTGGCCAAGGAAAATGCCTACCATGATCATCCTATAGACTATGTAGGATCTTGCAGTGGGCCTGTCTCTGAATCATAAATGACCATTACAAGCAGTAGTAGTTCTGTGGTGGTATAGTGGTAGCATTGTTACCTCACAGCAAGAGGTTCTCCCGTTTGATTCTCGGCTTGGCTTGGGAGTGCCTTCTGTATGGAGTCTGCATGTCCTCTCTGCGGTTGAGTAGTGTTTGAAAGACATGCGTGTGTAAATGGGCATGCCTTCATTGAAGGTTGGGTGTCGGGCTGGCACCTCGGCTTTTCGTAAAAAAAAAATCTACTGCCAATCATTAGCGGACTAGAGTTCTGCTGTGGCAACCCCTTACCGGGAAAAAGCTGAAAGACAAACAACAACAAGCAGTAGCAGCTCATGTTAAACCTTACTGCTGCTGTTAGACCTTTTAGTACAACGGCAGTGATTGATTTGCAGAGTGCAATGCAGTGTAAAGAATGCTTGCAATGTTTAACAAGAAAAAGAGAAGGAAACAAAAACATGAAAAAAATATATGCTTTAAATTTAAAGTATCCATTAAGCTTGTGTGGGGTGCTAAAACATACAATATGTACAATCAATGCTTACATAGTTAAGTAGTTTACAGGTACTGGTCATGACTAGTTGGAAAATATAGCTTTTGCATAAGTAAAAGTAGACAAAGATTAAATAAGCAACTACAGAAAGATACGCATAGGAAGGGAGGAACATAGTGGGATGTTACAGAAAGTAATCATGACTTTATCTTACAGTAGACTTAGAGGCATATAAAGAACTAAAAGAAGTCACCTGCTTCTTTACAAAAGAGCTGTTTGTGCAGTGGTGAACTTATTTAATAAGGATGCTTGGCTTGCTTGTCATTACACACACACACACACACACACACACACACACACACACACACACACACACACACACACACACACACACAAGAAAACAACTAAGCAAGCTTCAGCAATGATATGCTTGCTGACTAGAGATGAACTAGGATTATTTTAGTGAATGTACTATGGTAGTATTTTGTATTTGTCCCCCTACCTCAAAGTTAAAAAATGAGTGACTGTCCAACGTCTCCAGTGACAAACTCAATCTTTTGAATGAACTCTGGCATAAGCAAGGCAAAGCAAAGCAAAGCAGGCAAGCCAAAAAAATAAGTTCTTGTTGTTTAGCACCGTAGAAAGTAACTGTTACCATCCAAAGCACTGTCATAGTAGTAGTGCTGATTGTTTCTCGCTCTCTTTTTCGGGAAGAGAGCGAGAACCAGTCAGTAGCCATACAGCTGTCCATGTCACGTACGTGACTGTGGATGTAGCAGTCTGACGCTCCTTCTATTTTACTGTGTGTTTCGGGAAGAGAGTGAGAACCAATATGTAGCCATACAGCTGCCCACATCATGTACGTGACTGCAGACGTAGCAGTCTGGCCCCCCTTCTATTTTACTGTGATGTTAGACTGCATAGCCTTCTGGGCACTGATGCCTTCTTCTTTCCTTAATCTGGACTGCTTTTACAGCAGTCTAGATTTAGATTTAGAGAGAATAATTAAAAAAAAAAAAAAAAAACCCGGAACTCGCCGAGCATGTGCAGTCTGAGTTCCGGGTCTGTGCGAGTCAGACTCGCTTAGAGACACAACCGCCAGCCAATTAATTATTATTTAGATAATAATTTATAAATATATATTTTTTAAACATTTCTTTTCAACTGGTGGGGCTGCAGTTCTGCAGTCCGATGGCACGAGTCGCCACTGGTATGGACAAATGATTCCCAAATGTTTTAAAACTTTCATTCGGTTAAAGTAAGACACATCAGTTAAACAGTAAACTAAGATGTGCAACTGCCGTTCTTATGACATACACATACGGACAGCCTCTCATAGCTAAGCTGTTAATTTCAAAATCACCATTTGAAATAACAGAACAGTTACAGTGCATAGAAATCAAATGAGAGTAGTTAAAAAAGTACAGTTGTGTACACTTACCATAAATGTAGATGTTTGAGTGTATTCACTGTTGCAGTCATCACATTTGGGTTATCTGCTTGCAGTAGCCTTCAGTCGGTCTGATTATCAAAGTCTTGGGTCCTGTGTCGGTTGTTGTCTCATCTTTCATGACGTCAGCTAGTGAGGGTTATAAAGCATGCAGCTGACACCATTTTATCAGTTTTTTCTTGCTCCAGATGTCAGGTGCCCCCATAATGGGAAGCATTTATACACCTCCAACAAAAAGCAAATACACCAGAAAGCTTTAAGCATAATAAACAAGAATAGAGGTATAGACAATAGAAGTCAGGGGGGGTGGAGGCAGGGTAACCAGGACTGCAACAGTGAATACACTCGAACATCTACATTTATGCTAAGTGTACACAACTGTACTATGTTCTTCATGTTTCGCTGTTGCAGTCATTACATTTGGGTAGATTCCCAAAGCTAAGGATGGGAGGAGGTAATAAGATCGTATTAGGACCAGCTATATGGCCCTGCAAGACTGCAGTGGCAAAGCCAGCTCTGGAATTAGAAAAATTTGGCAAGTGGTAATGCTTGGTGTAGGTATGTACAGAACTCCAGGTAGTAGCTTCTAGGATGTCCCTGGTAGGGACTCCTCTGAGAAAGGCTGTAGAGGTAGATGCAACCCTGGTTGAATGTGCTCTTACACCCTGTGGGGTAGGTTTTCCATGGTGCTTATAGCAGAAATAAATGTAATGGCCAATCCACTTAGAAATGGTTTGCTTTGAAATAGCTTTCCCCTCTGCCCATGCAGCAAATGCAGCCTGCAGCTGTTCAGATTTTCTGAGAGGTTTAGTCCTGTCCTAGTAAAATCTAAATTGTCTGTGCATGTCCAAGGAGTGCAGTATTCGTTCTTCTTTGTTCTGTGGATTAGAAAATAAGGTTGGCAAATGAATGGACTGATTAAGGGCCACACTGGATACCACGTTGGGCATGAAGGAGGGATTGGTCCAGAGGGACACCATGTCCGGCTGAAAGATGATGAAAGGCTCCACAGCCATGATGGCATGTAATTCAGACACCCTTCTTGCTGATGTAATGGCTAGAAGGAAGGCTGTTTTACAAGAAAGGAATTTCAAGTCTGCACTTGCAGCTGGCTTGAAGGGAGGTAGAGTGAGCTTTTCCAATACAAAGTTAAGGTCCCAGGCTGGAGTAGGGGCTCTCCTGGGTGTTCTTAAGGTTTTGGCCCCTCTGAGGAATTGCTTCAGCAGTAGATGAAAGAAGAGGGATGGTCCTGTACTGTAATGAGCTGAAATGGCTGAGGCATGAATTTTGATGGAGGAAAAGGAAAGGCCCTTGTGAAGCATCTCAGTTAAGTATTGAAGAATCTGAGGAAAATTGGGCGCTGCTGTACCCATCCCATGAGTTTGGCTCCAGGAACAGAATCTTTTCCATTTTTCAGTATAGGATTTTTTAGTAATAGGCCCCCTTGCCTCCAGAATGACATCCATCACTTGCTTACTGAGGGATGGGAATGGTGAGATCAGGTAATTAGCCAGGCTGCCAGGTTCAGGGTTTGAAGCTGAGGGTGCAGAATCTGGCCCTCCTGCTGAGACAGCAGAGCAGGGGTCTGAGGCAGTTGCCATGGTGCCAGCAGTGACACACTGCGCAAGAGGGGGTACCAGTGTTTGCATGGCCAGTCTGTTGCAATCAGTATTATCCTTGGTTTGTCCTGTTTGATCTTTATTAGTACCTTGGAGAGGAGAGGTAGAGGTGGAAAGGCATAAACTCATAGGTTTTTCCAGGTGAAGAACAGGGCATCCACTTTCCCAGCTTGTTTGTGGGGAGTCCTTGTGCAGAAGTTGTCCAATTGGTAGTTCTGGGGGGGGAGGCAAACAGGTCTATCTCTGGGCTCCCCCATTTGTTTCTCAACATGCTGAATATCTTTGGTTCCAGTTTCCACTTGTATGGGTCCATGAGATGTCTGCTTAGGTCGTCTGCCAGTGTATTTAGCTTTCCTGGCAGGAACTGAGCCTGTAGGTGCACTTGATAGCTCAAGGCTGTGTTCCACAGAGCCATAGCTAGCCTGCAGAGAGGGTACGAGTGGGTTCCTCCATGCTTGTTTATGTATCACATAACAGTGGTGTTTTCCGCCTTTACCAATAATTGTCCTCGAAGAATGTGGTCCTTGAAGGCTGTCAGATCATACTGTACAGCTAACATTTCTTTTTGATTGATATGCAGGTGCATTTGACTTGGGTTCCATTTGCCCTGAATGCACTGCCCTGCCAAGTGAGCCCCCGATGCATAGTGTGATGTGTCTGTTGTTAGGGTTTGGGCTGCAGGGGGTAGAGTGAATGGCAGTCCCTTGTTCTGGTGGCAGGCCTCTGCCCACCAAAGGAACTCTATCTGTAGACAAGGTATGACAAGAATCATTGATTCTAGATCCTGAGAATATTGACACCATAGGCTTTTTAGATACCATTGTAGCTTCCTCATATGCAGTCTTGCATATGGAATTAGTAGAATGCAGGAGGCCATGAACCCCAGGGCTTGCAGAATTTTCCTTGCGGATAGCTGGGTCTCTGTGGCCAGTAGTTTGAAGTAGGCTGTCAAATGAACTTTTTTCTCTGGCGTGAGGTAGGCCATCTGGGAAGTTGTATTCAAGCTTGCTCCCAGGAATACCATTTGTTGGCAGGGTACAAGATGTGATGTCGTTTCGTTTATGGTGTACCCAAGAGAAGTTGGCAATTTCTTTACAAAAGCCAGATGATTTAATAGTATGTCCTGGCTTTCTGCCTGAATTAGACAATCGTTCAGGTATGGGTACATTTGAATATTTCTTTGCTTGCAAAATGCAATGACTGGAGCTAGGCACTTGGTGAATTCCTTGGGCATAGTAGATGAGCCAAAGGGCAGTGCAGAGAACTGGTAGTGCATGTAGCCTGCTCTGGAGCGTAGGTATCTTCTGCAAGATTCCCTTATTGGGATGTGCAGGTAGGCTTCCTTTAAATCCAGTGTTGCCAACCAGGCATCTTTGCCTAGCATGGGAAGCAGCTGATGAAGAGTTAGCATCTTGACTCTTGGGATTATCAAAAATGTGTTTAGGATAGACAGATCCAAAATAGTTCGCCAGGAATTGCCTTTTCTGGGCACCAGAAAAAATCTTGAGTAGAAACCTTGTCCCCATTCCTCTTCTGGAACAGGTTGAATAGCTCTGATGCTTAAAAGAGAGAGAACTTGCTTTTGAGCCTCTGCCCACTGATTTGG
Organism: Protopterus annectens; assembly: GCF_019279795.1. NCBI lineage: Eukaryota > Metazoa > Chordata > Ceratodontiformes > Protopteridae > Protopterus > Protopterus annectens. The sequence continues at coordinate 1,049,614,334 of NC_056725.1, read as the reverse complement.
GGGTAGGTCTGGCCAGCCGTTTGGGGGTGGCAAGGAGTGAAAGTGGAATCTGTATCCTTGGGAAACTATATTTAAAACCCATTTGTCCTGGGTAATGAGTTTCCAATTTTTTGCATGCAGGGCGATCTTTCCCCCTAAAGAAACAGTCAGTTGAGCAGGGCTTGGAAGGTTTAAAGTTAAGTCATTGTGACAGTTTACCATAGGGAGGAATGTTACTACTCCCTGCTTTGGAAGTGGGAGCCCCCCACTGTTTAGGCCTGTGCGTACCTTGGGACTGAAGCCTGGGTGCTTTGCTGGTTCTGGGTTTGGACTGAGAAGGCATGAAAGAGGCAGGAAAGGACCAATTCTTAGAGGGCCAGTGCCTACTAAATCTGGGAGGTTGTACTTACAGGAAATCTTTGACAGTTTGCATAAATTTAGCTTTTTCCACCATCTTTTTATGTAATTTTGCTTTGTTGCCAAACAGTCGGTCTTGGTTTAAGGGAGCATCCCGCAATTTAGCTTTAACATGATCTGGCAGAGATTGCTCCTTAAGCCAAGTATGCCTTCTAAGTACAGACCTAGTGACAGCAGCCCTGCAAGATGCCTCTAATGAATCAAAACCACATTGCAAAATATGTTTTCCAACTTGTTCAGCAGAATGCATCAAATCCTGTAATTCTTTATTTTCAGCAGAGTCAGGAATCAACATCATTTTCTGTTTAAGCAATCCAATAATATGCTGCTGATATTTTAACATATAAAACTGGCAGTTTAAAGCCCTAATGGCTAAAGTAGCAGAAGTGTATACCTTCTTTCCCCATCTATCCAGTGCCCTGGAATCTCTATCAGAGGGGGTAGGATTTTTGGCAGTAGTAGCCTTAACGCCCTTGGGTCCCTGTGAAATGGTCTCAGGATCCGCAGTAGGATTTTTAAAGAAGAACTTGTGAGAGTCAGGTAGCCTGTAATACCTATCAGGTTTTCTGGGAGCATGAGGTAAAGAGTCAGGGGCCAGGCAAGATTCCAAGAAGGCATCATCTACAATGTCCAGTACAGGAGGGATAGCTAAAGGCCTGTGTTGAGGCAGGAGTAAGAATTCTCTAAGCCTCTTTTTGGAGTCAGAGTACTCCTGGCTTTCCCAGCAGAAATGCTCCCTAAGAGTATGCAAGATTTCACCAAAGGAGAAATCCTCTGGAAGGAAAGCAGAGGGAATGGAGTTTTCTGCATCAGAATCCTCACAGGTAGATAAGGGCAAATCCTGGTCGTCAGAGAAAACAAAAATTTCAGAATCCTGATCAGAAGAATCAGAAGGAAAATCAGTCCTAGGTCTCTTAGAGGGGGAAGGGTGGCTTCCCCTGATTAGAGTGATAAGGTCCTCAGCCTTTCTTATCATTTGTTTTTAGGCATAGGGGCCTGACCATGTGGTCTGTACGTTGTTTTTTTAGGCATAGATCGAGTTTTAGGCCTACAAAAAGAAATGGCGTTGGTTTAATATGCAAGTCAGTAGGCCTGAATACACCCTCAGAAGCTGGTGCCTGCACAGTGGCTCTGGACCCATCCAAGGTAGAGACATCCGCAGGTTCCACAGTAGAAGAAGCATCTCACGGCATACCGGACTCCGAATGGGTCTCAGTAGAGGCCGGCGAATCTGAAGTAGCGGGTAACAGGGGCTGCAAAAGCACCTCACTGAGTACCGGCAAACTGGCGACTAGCTTAGGAGAAGTGTCGTCGGCAGCTTTGGACCTAAGCGGTCTGTTTCTGTCTTTATCTTTGCATTTTTTTTGAATATCGGTAGTCGGGTGGCTTACCGAAGCCATTTCTAGATAACTGAACCAAGTACCAAAATATTTAGAAGCATAAATGAACCATCGACGAATAGTTCATAGATTAAATAGGGCACAAAACCAACAGCGAGGTACGTCATGGTCTGGGCCTAGGCAAGGAAGGCAGTATGAATGGAAATCTTTATGAGGTATTTGCTTTCCACAAGAAATACAATTATTAACTTTTACTGACATCGGTTTAGAGCAAGAAAAAGTTTCCCCAATGGGGTACTTAGCTTAGTTGAAGACTTCGGTTCTGAAACTCAATAACGAAAATTTCAGGAGTTGGCCAACCGGCACTTGTGAACTGCTTCTGCTTCGGGCACTGCACAGCAAGAAAGACAGATAAAATGGAGTTGGCTGCATGCTTTATACCCCTGACTAGCTGATGTCATGGAAGATGAGACAGCAACTGATGCAGGACCCAAGACTTTGATAATCAGGCCGACTGAGGGCTACTGCAAGCAGATAACCGAAATGTGATGACTGCAACAGTGAAACACGAAGAACATCAGTAAAGACATGAAGTCACAAAAGTGACATGAGTGACAGAGATGTCATGTTAAAAAACATTCCTTAGACCAGTGTCACAGATGGAAAAACAGCCAGAGGGCAGGCATACATTTAATTCTCACAGCGTAAAGTAAAAAAAAAAATACTGCAATAAAATGCTGCATACTACAGGGGAAAGGGCTTTCTTTCAGTTTTACATTGACTGTGCAAACACTGCTGCAGAAGGGTCTAAAATAAAACTATGGAAAAATATATTTGCCTGCATCAATGATTCAGTAATTATTAAAAGTTAGCCTTGCCTTTTTATTTTCCTTAAGTGATTAGGGTACCATCAACATGTACAGTAGTAAGACAAAATACCAAAAAAAAAAAAAAAAAGAGTAATGCATTTTAATGTTTCAGTAAATCTTTAATTAACAGGCTTCAGTTTAATATTAATGTGACTAAGTTTGTAAACTGGACAAGTGTACACTACAGCCCATGTATGTACACATGCAGAGAAATTCTGTGCAAGCAAATATGATAGTAAATAATAAATGTGCTTGGCATATGCTGTACAGTAAATGGTTTAATTTATTTATTTTCTATTTTATTACCGGGTTATTCTGACTGGGCAATCAGGTGTCTATTTTCTGCAGAGAACCGGGGAGAAGCGCTCCACATACATGACAATCACAAAAAAATACAAAAGCTCCACATATATGATAAAAATACAAAAGTCAGAGATAAGTACAAATTAATAGAGCAAACAATAGTATATCATAGTATAGTACAATGAAAAGTTACAGAAGTGTACAATATAGAGTGTACAGCAGTAAAACAGAAAATATAATGCGTTTGGTTAAGAAAGTGCAGTAATATATACAGATATATACATACATTTAAAAATACAATTTGTTATGGTAGTTTTTTTTCAATGTGTTTGACCTTTGAGTAGTGCCAGAGGAAGATTTATCTGAATGGTGGTAGTAGGGCTAGCCATGGTCAGTACATGTACATTGCCAGACGAGACTGAGGTGGGCTTTTAATTGGGTTTTAAAAATGGGGCTGCTTTTTTGCAATCTGATATCTGGTGGAAGAGAATTACAGATTTTAGCAACTGTGTAGGAGTAGAGGGATACACCAGCACTGTGTCTATACTTAGCTACTTCAAGAAAGGCTTTGTTTGTGGATCTTAGTTGGTGAGCAGAACTCCCAAAGATTATTCACTTTGAAACAGAATACAATGAGCAGACTGTATAACATCAGAGAAATACCAAAGTACTGACATTACAAGTTTCCAACAGATTGCAAATTCCAAACACTGCTTTCATGTATATAAAGGACATTAAAAGTGTATAATGTTAGATCTGATTTCTTGTTAGATCTGTATACGAAGAACATCATCCGTGCTGTCTACAGCTTAATCTGAGCCACTAAAACTGTAAACTGTACACTACTGTAAGTGTCTTCTTTTATATAGACAAGTTATTTTATTAGTAATACACAAAGTTGATAATATAGTGCTAAAAAGGTTACTAGTCTGCAAAGTTCAGTGCATTAATCAGACCTTTGTTTCAGCAAGGCACCAACAAGCAGCAACAGCAAGAACATCTGATTTTAATTTTTCAGTACTGACTGTGGCGCGAGACAGAGCATGCATTCCAGGTTACTGATGTAGATGCATTTTTCGCAACTGGAATTATGTGTTAGGAGAAGAGGGCTCTCAGTAAACATGAGGCTGTTGCTACGCTGTCTCAGTATGCCCATGTCGACCAGGCTGGCAGGAGAAACTGATGGGAATTGTCCAGACATAGTGTTCTGAATACTTGGTGGACTTATGGAGAGAGGGTTTTGATAAGGGTTTGTCCACAAGAGTGTAGACCACAAAAACCTTCTAAAATGTAAAATAACTGTCCTGAAGCAGAAGTGCTAAAACCACAACTAAGATGCTTAGAATAGCAGATAAATTTAATCAGGCTACTAACAAGCAGTAATAGATGCAGGAGAATAAGAGCACTTGAACTCTTAAGAGCACACAACAAAGCAAAATAAGGTAATAAGGTAGGTAGAACACCGTTACAGTAAGAATAAAGTGCAGCTGAATAAAGTGCAAACATTTTTTTTGAGTGGAGAGGGAGGAAACAGAAGATAATTCAAGATTAAGAAACTAAGGGGGTTGACCTTCCCAAATGCTCTCTCTGTACACAGTAGACAGAGCTGATGAGATGGGATTGGTAGGAGTATCCGAAATCAAAGAAGCAAGGGGGTGACTTTTCCTTCCCAAATGATCTCACTGTACTCAGTTCAGTAAGCAAATAAGATGGGGCTGGGAGGAGTGTCAAAAGACAAATTTACAGCAGGGTTGGGCAATTCCAAACCCACCAAGTTTAAGAATGCAACAACACTTGGGCCAGAGGCTGGGAAAACAAACAAACTGCAGAGAGAGAGAGAGAGAGAGAGAGAGAGAGAGAGAGAGAGAGAGAGAGAGAGAAAACACCAATATTCAATCAATATTCAGTGAAACAAACAAATGCAGTACCGTTTTGTTAACTATCACTGAAACACAACAAGTGCAAAAAAAGTTTACTTATATCAGCTTTGTATAGCCAGATGGTTGTAAAATCAGTCACAGCCAGCTAAACAGCTCTGCTACTGAGCACAAATACACAGAAATGTAACTATACCAGTAGTATAAAACAAACGATAGAGCCCCAGGCAATCAGATAAACACAGAACTTCATAGAATGTAAAATAACCCCCCACTAATGCTGAACTAGCCCTTAGAAACACTGTGGAGAGAGAGAGAGACCTCCTATATTCAATTAATATTCAATGAAACAAATAAATAAGTGCAGTACAGTTTTGGTAACTATCACTGTAACAGAACATGTGCAAAAAAGGTATAATTATATCAGCTTTTTATGTCAAGTTGGTTGTAGAATCAGTCACAGCCAGCTAAACAGCTCTTCTACTGAGCACAAAAACACAGAAATGTAACTATACCAGTAGTATAAAATACAAAAGATAGAGCCCCAGGCAATCAGATAAACACAGAACTTCATAGAATGTAAAATAACCCCCCATTAATGCTGAACTAGCCCTGAGAAACACTGTAAAGAGAGAGCGACAGACCTCCTATATTCAATCAATATTCAATGAAACAAATAAATAAGTGCAGAACAGTTTTGTTAACTATCACTGTAACAGAACATGTGCAAAAAATGTATACGTATATCAGCTTTGTATGTCAAGTTGGTTGTAGAATCAGTCACAGCCAGCTAAACATCTCTGCTATTGAGCACAAATACTACTAAAAACCTCTAAAGCCAATTATGAATTGAAACTAGCCTCCGAAACAAAGGGAAACTACAAAGCCTTCTTCAGTTGCATCAGGAACCTCCATGGCAAACATACGTCTCAACCTCTAAGAGTAAGAAATCTGAACAAAGCCATAAAAAAGTGGTACAAATAGGGACAATTCTGAAATATTGCTCTTACAAACTTAGAAAGTTGATAGAATAACAGGTTTTGCATTAGCATGAATTTTCTGAAGGGTATGAAGTCTAAAACTCAAATGTCTGTCATTATTTTCTAACTTCAATCTTTAATGATTTTCCACTAATTTGCCAGAAAGCCACAATTTTATGAAAAACAGACCAAAAATATAACGCAAAAACCTGGGCATTCTGCGAAAATCTGTACAGTTGAGAGGTATGCAAAGCCCAGGTATGTACCGAATTAGTGCTTAAAGGTACCACTTACACTGATCCTGTTGACTTAGCCAACCTGCTAGCAGATAGGTTCATACAAACATCACTCCCTTATCCCCCCAAAGGCCCATTCGACATCCCTGATACTTGTCCTGCACCTCACGTATCTGTAGATCAAGTGTTAAAGGCCCTATCCAAGGCAAAGAATACAGCTTCCATGGGACCTGATAGTATCCCCTGTATTCTGCACCATTTCCAGCAAGAACTAGCTTCACTATTGAGCACTCTATTCAACCACAGCCTAAGTACAGGCTTCATTCCAGCAGAGTTGAGAACTGCCACTAACTTCCACTTGCACAAATGTGGTACCACTACTTACCCTGGAAAATATCACCCCATTAGCTTGACACATCTGATCTATAAAGCAATGGAGCATATTATTATGGATCTCATAAAAAGGACATAGGCAATCTCCAAGCACTTGACTCTACCCTTTTCAGATTTGTCAAGGGCAGATCCTGCCTGTTGAACCTGGATGACTTCTTTTAGACTGTCACCAAGGCCCTGGATGAGGAAAAGTCAGTACATACAGCTTACCTTGACTTGTTGAAGGCCTTTGGCACAATCCCCCACTTAGGCACCATCAAAAAGCTAACAGAACTTGGTGCAAATCACTTTCTCATCAGGTGGGTGGCCAGCCAACTGGCTCACCGATAGGACCCATAAGGTCAAAATATGTGCCTCCACCTCCAACAGCAGACCTGTCACTAGTGGTGTTCCTCAGGGATCTGTCCTGGGACCCCTACTGTTTGGCATCTACTTCTCAGAGGTCCAGGCAAAGACAAAAGGCCTGTGGCTGACCAGGTTTGCGGATGACTGTTAGTTGGGTGCTTCAATGACTCCCCAAATTATGTTAATATTCTGAAAAAGGGTCTCACAGCAACAAATGACTGATATCAAAGTCATAGCCTTAAGTTAAATGCAAAAAATGTATTATCATACCATTCGGCAAAAACATGGCTCTTACTAATTACCATATCAATGGCAACCCTCTAAGCACACAACCTGTGGTGAGAGAAATGGGTACTCAGGTTGACAACAATCTCAAATTCGACCATCAGCAGTGGTCACAAAAGCCTTCTACTTGGTTCATCTCATAATTAAAGGGATTGCATGCAGAAAAAAGGAGGTTATTACCTCTCTTTACTCCTCCCTCATTAGGCCAGCAATTGAGTATAATGCCCCGTTTGGTATGTACCTCTTCAAACACCTGCATCAACTGGAAAGGCCACAGAAATACCTCACAAAGAGAATCCATGGCCTCCAACACCTGTCCTCTGTGGACAGGCTCAAATCACTATCACTCTACTCAGTATCGTACAGATTGCTCAGAGGTGATCTGTGTCTTGCATAGAAGGCAATATTGGACCCTGCCCTACTACAGATGCTCCATATCCGTAAGTCTAACTCCTCGCTCATAACCTGCTCAAAAGGCCTAAATCTAATATGCAACATCAACAAAACCTGCTGGAGAAACAGGTTTGTCTCCTAGAGGCTGCCCCATGTCTGGAATAGACTTTCTATACTTGTCAAACAGAGTACCTCACTGACCCTCATCAAGTGCAACCTTGATAAGTGGATGGGAAACCACAAATTTGTCCCAGGGGTTCCACCTGTGTCCTTCACTGGCAGGGATGACAGGTGCTGATTGAGGTTTCTTTTTTGGGGGACAAACTCTTGGCTAGGCTTGTAAGGGCCCCAGGCCCATTAGCCTAGTAACCTTCTATGATCCTATGAAGTATACGACAGCACTTGGGAATTATATCACCTAACAGGGTATCTTCCTTAAATTACTTCTTTAAGAATTCTGGGTGAATAATATACATTTTATTGCTTTGTCCACCATCTGAGGAGATGACACTGATCTCATGCAGTCTGTTTTTCCTTGATTTGAGACTTCACCCCCTTCACCCATTCTTGTGGAAACAAAGCAAAGATATTTATTTCAAACCATTGCATTTTCATGTTACAGTGCCCACTTTTATTGCCTTTTTATTGATTCACTACCCATTCCTTTGTGTTTATTTGGTCTTTTATGTACTTCTAAAAAAGGTTTCATCACCATCCTTACAAAAGGAGCAATGTTTTTTTCCCTGTTTAGTACAGTACAGCCATACCTCTCAACCTGTTAGAACAAGAATTCTGAACAAAGCCAAACACAATGGTGGGATAAAGGCCCAAAAATAGGGAAATTTCTAAATATCGCTCTTATAAACTTACAAAGTTGATAAAATAACAGGTTCTGTATTTTTCTGTATTAGTATGTATTTTCTGAATTGTATGAAGTCTGAACCTCCAATGTCTGTCATTACATAGTGACTTCAGTTCTCAATGAAACTAAAAATGAAAAATGAAACCAGAAAACTATACATTTTATGAGGAAAAGACCAAAAATGTAAGTCAGAAATCTGTACATTCTGTGAAAAATCTGGACACTTCAGTAATATTTGATGAAGCGTGGTTGATCCACGTGCAAGTGGAAGTACTTACTACTTCAATATTTGATTTATTTGTTTTATTCAATAAATGTTTATGTTTTTATGCTGAGCTTGTCGCTTGTCCATTTTGCACATTTAATTTATCTGTTAGATGTGCAGAATGTCTAAGCCTAGTATGTAATATGACATTAAAGTAAAGCACATATCAGCCATAAACTCTTTTCATTGCTTTTGAAAATGGCAGGAATATCCAAAAGTGTTTTTCTTTTTTTCTTTTTTCTTTTGCAAGAATACCTTCAACAACTTTACCCAGGTGGCATTTAAGACGAAGGTCACTGCAACAAAGTAGATAGAATAGTTGTGTAAAATCTTACCATAACCATAGATGTCCTTCTCTTCCATGTTTCTTAGTATTCTTAGTGTGGGATTCTCCGCATCAGGCCACCCAAATGTCGGCTCCTATACAAAAGCTTAAGCCTGGTTGCTGCAGGTGAGTGGGATGTCACATGTAGGGCCATAAATCTGGGACTTTAAATGTGATGTCTGCACCCACAGACCTCAGAACTTAATTGCCCAGTTGGACAGTCGAGTAGAAAGAGCAAAATGATGTCCACAAGAAGTGTGAAGTGGCACTTGCTGGCTAGTCTGACCTTAGTCTAGGTGGTGCTCCAGAGTGCCCTTTAGACAGTTCAATAGGAATGAAGGGGGACAGATGGGAGGGAAGGAATACTGCAACATGGAAGAGAAGGACATCTATGGTTATGGTAAGATCTTACACAACTATTCTATGTCCTTCTATTTCTATGTTGCAGTATTCTTAGTGTGGGAGAGTGCCACAGATGAGGAAAGAGGAAGGGAGGAGGTAGAGGTAGCTGATTTCAGGAAGCCCTGCAGGACTGCCTTAGCAAAACCCTGCCCTGGCTCTGGAGAAATGGTCCAATTTGTAGCGTCTGGTAAAGGTATGTATGGTGGACCAGGTGGCTGTCTCTAGTATGGATGCTGTGTCCAAGCCTTTGAGGAAGGCTTTGGAGGATGCCACAGCCCTGGTAGAGGGCTCTTACCCTCTGAAATAGGTCTTTGCCATGGTGGGAGTAGTAGAAGCAGATAGTTTTTCTGATCCAGCAGGAGATGGTTTGTTTGGAGACTGCCTTGCCCAGGGCCCTGGAGTGGAAGGTTACAAATAGTTGGTTGGATTTTCTGATTGATTTTTGTCTAAATAAAACCTTAGTTGCCTGTGAACATCCAGGGAATGGAGTATCCTCTCACTGTCATTAGTGGAGGAGGGGAAGAAGGTGGCAGTTGAACGGACTGGTTTAAGGACAGATCATTGACCACCTTTGGCATGAAAGAAGGGTTAGTGCGTAGGGTCATCCTGTCTTTGTGGAAGACAGTGTAAGATGGGCAGGCCATGAGAGTTTGTAAATCTGACACCCTTCTAGCAGAGGTAAGGGCCACCAGCAGAACAGTCTTCCACATGCACATTTGGAGTGTTGCAGAACTGGCTGGCTTGAAAGGAGGCAGTGTGAGTTTTTCTAGGATACAGTTTAAGTCCCAAGGGGGTGGGATGGGCTTTCTTGGTGGTCTGATGTACAAGACCCATTTCAGGAATAATTTAACATCTAGACTGGTTAGTAGAGGGGGCTCTAGGGGTAAGCAGGCAGAAACTGCAGACAGTTGGACTTTCACTGAGGAGTATGAAAGGCCAGTCTTGAGAAGTTCACACACTTCGGTAAGGACTAGAGGGGTATCCACTTGAAAGGGATCCCTGTGCCTCTGGAGATACCACTTGGAGAATCTTTCCCATTTTGACATGTAGGACCTCCTTGTAGTAGGTTTCCTGGCCTCTCTCAGGACTGAAAGCATGTCCTCAGAAAAGTGGTTTCTGAAGGAAACTAAAAGTTTATCACCCAGAGTGTTAAACATAATGTCTGTAGGTGAGGATGAATGAGTGTTCCCTTCTGTTGCGTGAGTAGGTCCACCATGTGGGGTAATTTGTGGTGACTGCCATTGGCGATTGAAAGTAGTAGGGGGAACCAGTGCTGCTTTGGCCAATAGGGAGTCACCAGCAAGATTTTTGGTTTGTCCTTCCTGATCTTCAGGAGGACCTTTTGAATGAGAGGGAAGGGTGGAAATGCATATAGAAACTGTCTCTTCCAAATGTACAATACAACCAATGTTGGATCTAGAAATTTACAAAAGAAGTGAGACAGCTGTTCTGAGCATTTAAGAGTTGGGGAAACCTCAGAACTATAGGCAGCAAAGCTTGACTATTAATATGAGGGGGATCACACCCCTCACCCAGTCAACACCAGGATTTGCCACTAATAACATCAATAAAAAATATTTCTAGAAAGGTGTAATCACCCAGCAACTCCATGTGGGGGCTTCATCCTCCCATTTAAATAATTATATTTTAGAATTCTAAGATCACTTAACCTCAGTGAGGACAGAATAATTATTTTCTCATTCTTTAGACTGTGCAGCCTTGGAGTTGTGATTTATAACTAAGGAACAGGGAGATGTGTCATTCTACATGGGGGTGTAGGCAAGGTTTGGCTCCTTGTAAAAGTACTTTCCTACATGCTGATACTAAATTCATACCTCTCAGCTGTACAGATTTTCACAGAATGTCCAGTTTTTGTCTCATATTTTTGGACTGTTTTTCATAAAATTGTGGTTTTTCTCGCAAAATAGTGGCAACTCATTAAAGACTGAAATTAGACAATAATGACAGAAATTTGAGTTTCAGACTTCATACCATTCAGAAAATTCATGCCAATGCAAAACCTGTTATTCTATCAACTTTCTAAGTTTGTAAGAGCAATATTTAAAAAGTTGTCCTTATTTTTGGGCCTTTGTCCCAATTTTCTTTATGGCTTTACCCAGATTTCTTGCTCTAAGAAGTTGAGAGGTATGTGATATTTCCCTTTAACTGATTTGGCAAAATGCCACTTGGCAAGTGTGTTTCAGTAAATTATTTTTATAGGAAACTTTTGCTGACCTGTTATTTAATCCTTATGCTACCTATAGGTCTGTAATTTACCCATAAACCTACAGGTATGTGATTTTTTTGAGCTGTATTTAGAAAAATGTCAGAGAGACTGGTTCTCAGTTTATTTCTGTTTGTAGTCCAAATGCCTTCACTGTGGCACTGTGGATTTTCTTTAGTTGCTTTGGTTTCCTACCACACCTAAAACACATATAAAAGCCACAGATTAATAGGTAATCCTTCAAACTATCCATAGATATGCATGCTTTGTGTTTGTGTATGTATATGTGTGTATGCGTATGTATGGAGTCGCATCCTACCCAGGATTAGTTTCGCTGTCATGGGCCACATGAGTGCCTGGATAGGCTTCATCTTCTCCACAATCCAGAACTGGATAAAACATGTATTGAAGAATGAATGAATGCATGAATGAACAAATAAATAAGGAGATGTTAAAAAATTTAGCACTCAGATGTTTTGATTTTATATAAACAATGGAAAAATGTCTTCACATTTTAGGTCAAATACAAATAAAGCTGAGATCTATGGGTATATATGTGTACAATGCTACTATCTTGTAAGAAAAAAATCACTGCAGTATAAAATGTTTTTCTACTGGAAATAAAAAAAAAACTCGATATTACATATCCTGTCATTTCATAAATATGAAAGTGATTCTAAAAGTACTCAGCAAACTGAAAAGCTATCTGTTACATATTTAAGCATTTGTGCAGGGAGACAAGCCACATTGACATGTGGGGCTGCACTTCTATACTTTGAAATTATAGAACTTAAGAGAAGTGGGAATTCTCTAAGGCAGAAACATTTCAAATTTAGTATACAAGTCCTCTAATCGCAAATTAATTTAGTTCACTTCTCCACATCCATTTATCAGTGGGAACCCATGTGGATTAAACAAATGCCTTTAGATTACTTGACATCAGCAAGAGATTTAGAACTGCCTCCTTTGAGGAATGCGAACAGAAGGAAGAGAAAAGCACAACATAAAAGTACTGTAAAGCATCTCTGCATTGTCCTATTTTTACATTTCTCCAGTCATACCTCTCAACTGTACAGACTTTCGCAGAATCTCCATTTTTTTTGCCTCATATTTTTGGCCTGTTTTTCATAAAACTGTATTTTTCTGGCAAATTAATGGCAAATCATTAAAGGCTGAAGTAAGAAAACAATGACAAGCATTTGAGTTTCAGACTTCAAACCCTTCTGAAAATTCATGTTAATGTAAAACCTGTTATTCTATCTAAATTTGTAAGAACAATATTTAAAAATCATCCCTATTTTTGGGTCTCTGTCCCACTTTTATATATAGCTTTGTCCAGATTTTTTGCTCTAAGAGGTTGAGAAGTGTGTGTGTAGTACATATTTGGGGATGTGGATTAAGGACTGGTGGTGCTGGTTTTCTGGTTGTTTGTACTTTCACAGCTATCCTTCACTGTTTCCTTTTCATTTACAAGACACTGATATTTCATTTTACTTGTAGATTTTTCACATAAGTTTGTGTTCAGAACCCAGTAGGCCGTAACCTGCAGAATGACCTCCCAGGCATAAACAGTAGACTTTAGCAATAAGGGGAAAAAGTAATCAGAAGAGGAAAAATACAATCCTTTGAACACTTTTCATTAAAAACAGTTCCCTGCTTTGAAAAATAAAAGCTTTTGAATTTGCAAAACACAATCACAGTTTTTAATGGCAACTAATACTTGGAAGCTTGTGGATGTCCCAGCTTGTTTGGGGTTTTTGAAACAATAATATTTTTCAGGAGGAACTTCTGTGTAGCAAATAGCTTCTAAAAGTGATCTTAAATTTAAAAAGAATGGAGAAATATATGAAGAATTTAACTTGATTTCTTATTCTACCCGTGCTTTTCAACCTCTTAGATTAAGAAATCTGGACAAAGCCTAAATTATGGAGCAACAAAGGCGCAAAAATAGATACAGATTGAAAATACTGCTCTTAGAAACTTAGAAAGTTGATAAAATAACAGTATTTGTGTTAGCATGCATTTTCTGGAGGCTTTGAAGCCTGAAACTCAAATGAATGGCCTTATTTGGTGATTTCAATCTTCAGTTATCTGCCAGAAAACCACAGATTTTATAAAGAACAAACCAACAATATGAGAGAAAACTCTGGACATTCTGCAATAATCTGGGCAGTTTAGTGGTATGATTATAGCATGTATACCACCGGACAGCCATTGTTTCAAGATGATTTGTTGTTTGCCTGTCAGCAAGGTGCTGCATGTTAGTCTTTCATCCATTGCTTCATTAGATAAAGAAATGCGTACCTGTGATACCTATGCTTAATGAATTTCCCAGATTTTTAAAATGTTCAGCAGCTGTATTCATGGGGTAGGCTGAAAACTAAGAAAATAGCTACAATGTAATGTGGGATCAAACCACAGAAACCCTAGTAGTGTATTAAGACTTCATTCATCAGACTGAATGTATAGTAATCAGTTTTGAAGTTGTGTGTACCCCCCCCCCCCCCGAGCTTCAAAGTACTAATTTAATAACAGTATGTCAAAAATCAAAGTGGTTAAAATATTAAAAGTCTGGTATGAATGTGATCTTGTACCATAGATGGTTATCATGTCAGGACACTGTACTGATCCTACAGCTTCCATTCCATACATAGTTATCATTTAATGACAGTGTACTTATCCTACAGTTTCCATTCCGTACATAGTTAGTTATCATTTCAGGACAGTGTACTTATCCTACAGTTTCCATTCAGTACATACTTAGTTATCATTCTGGGACAGTGTACTGATCCTACAGCTTCCATTCCGTATGTAGGTAGTTATCATTTCAAGACAGTGTACTGATCCTACAGCTTCCATTCCGTATGTAGTTAGTTATCATTTTGGGACAGTGTACTGATCCTACAGCTTCCATTCCGTATGTAGTTAGTTATCATTTTGGGACAGTGTACTGATCCTACAGCTTCCATTCAGTGCATAGTTAGTTATCATTTCGGGGCAGTGTACTGATTCTACAGCTTCCATTCAGTGCATAGTTAGTTATCATTTCGGGACAGTGTACTGATCCTACAGCTTCCATTCAGTGCGTAGTTAGTTATCATTTTGGGACAGTGTACTGATCCTACAGCTTCCATTCTGTATGTAGTTAGTTATCATTTTGGGACAGTGTACTGATCCTACAGCTTCCATTCAGTGCATAGTTAGTTATCATTTCGGGGCAGTGTACTGATCCTACAGCTTCCATTCAGTGCGTAGTTAGTTATCATTTCGGGACAGTGTACTGATCCTACAGCTTCCATTCAGTGCATAGTTAGTTATCATTTCGGGACAGTGTACTGATCCTACAGCTTCCATTCAGTGCATAGTTAGTTATCATTTCGGGACAGTGTACTGATCCTACAGCTTCCATTCAGTGTGTAGTTAGTTATCATTTAGGGACAGTGTACTTATCCTACAGCTTTCATTCAGTATGCAGTTAGTTATCATTTCGGGACAGTGTACTGATCCTACAGCTTCCATTCAGTGCATAGTTAGTTATCATTTCGGGACAGTGTACTGATCCTACAGCTTCCATTCAGTGCATAGTTAGTTATCATTTCGGGACAGTGTACTGATCCTACAGCTTCCATTCAGTGCATAGTTAGTTATCATTTCGGGACAGTGTACTGATCCTACAGCTTCCATTCAGTGCATAGTTAGTTATCATTTCAGGACAGTGTACTGATCCTACAGCTTCCATTCAGTGCATAGTTAGTTATCATTTCGGGACAGTGTACTGATCCTACAGCTTCCATTCAGTGCATAGTTAGTTATCATTTCAGGACAGTGTACTGATCCTGCAGCTTCCATTCAATATAGAACTACTACTGTAATCTGAACAAAATGCACGTCTACAGGAACCCACCACATTGTAGTAAGAAGGCATTCTACTGAAAACACAAACAGCAAATGCAAACAAATACAAATAATACAATCAAGGAGAAAGTGGAGATATATGTGCCTTACATTAAAATAACCAAGTTAATATATTTTTTCATGTGTAATAATAACATCTTGGGATTGAACAAACTTATTGTAATAAGTTTATTTTTCAAGATCACAAATATATTATTTATGTAATTAACCCTTTGATTAGATGAATTTTCTTTTACAATATATATTGTAATCAATTTTGTATAGGTAGCTTTTTTTCTGTATTTCAGTCCCGAACAGAGCCAGAATGAAGTACAACATATAGTTTACTTTAGTCTGAAAAAAACCTTACACTAGAAGCGTACATAATAGGGTCTTGGGTCACACATCAGGAAGATTTCTGCATCAATAAAAGAGAAAAAAATATAAACGCAAGGACCACTATACATTTTTAATGATGGTTTTCACTATTTAGTATCTATCCAAGAGAACAGTTTTAATATTAGACAACGAATATTATCCTACCCAGCACAGCGTGGCAAAGGTGTACGTTAATTACTATGAAGATCATTAATGACCTCAGGACAGGAAGGATTGGAAGGTAGAGCTGGGACTCACTGATAGTCTTTGTTGTTTATATATATACATCTTGTTTGCTGTTGTTTGAATATGACAAGTGAGTCCATGTGCTCCTTTCCTAGAATATTTAGAGAGACTGGTATGGAAATGTTTAATCGGAATGGAGAAAATAGCAACCGTCCTAGTATTTTGCCTAATGACACTGGCACATCAATGATAAAGAATGTAGTACCAGAAGCCACAGGAGACTCAGGCTTTGGTATTATAAAGAAATGGGAAAATTCCAGGAAGAGAACTACTACCAATCCTTTTGCTATGGTAGGCAAAAAGAACATTATCTCTGATAATCCAGATGTACAAGATTTGTGTTCTAAACTTGAGAGATTGATTTTTAAAGAAACATCTACTTTCTACAATATTGGCAGTCTTGAAAGATATATTGAACTGGACATAACACCTAGAGGGTTAAGGTCTATTAAGAACCCATCAACACCATTTGACCTTACTAATGAAGTAGAAGTTAAATTTCATGAACGATGGATAGCAGCTGCACATCGGTGTAGTTTAGAATGGGTGTCAATTTTAATTGAAAGAGACAATATGAAAAAAGACAAACTTGTAGTTGAAACCAAACAAGTTTGTGAACAACTGGTAAATATTACATCAAATTCTACATTAGAGAATTTCCTTTCAGGCATTAACACCAAATTAAATAGTTATGAAAAAGATCTGGTAGAAAGAAAAAAATCTAAACTAACTAGAGACATTAGAGACTATGACCACAAGAGGGCGTTTGTATTTCCTAGCTTCCAAAGAAACAGGAGAAAGAGTGTCTCTTTTCAAAAAGGAAATCTTGCTTCAGAAAAATATACCAGTAAGAACTTCCTGTCTGGCGAAAGTGGAGCGTCTTCATGGGAAGAAGATGACAGAGAAACCTTTCCTAGACTACCAGTTGCAGCAAACCCAGAAGCATTTCATAAAACCTACTCAGAATCGAATGGACATTATACCAATACCAGGAAAAGGGGTTGGAACAATCCAGAATGCCAGAGAGACTCGGGCGATGGACAACATAAGAAAGGTAGATGGACATAACTTACATAGTAATTATGTTGTTAACTTGTCGAGTTATAAACTAGACAAGATAGAACTAGCTGTTTTAGAGAAGGGTTTAAAATTTGTACCCACATGCTTACCCAAAAAGTATGAAGTTAAAACTGAATTGTTCCAACTATGCCGAAAAATGCATTTAAAGGAACACTTCTTTAGACTAAATAAAGCAACTGAGTTAGATACTAACTGTGATGTTTTACTTTCATTTGATAGTGAAACAGAAAGTGAAGAAAGCTTTTATTCATGTGCATCGGGTAGTGAAGATGAAAACAATGCTTATGACTTATTAAATACACATATGCTTAAAGATAATAACTATTTTTTACCTCCATGTAAAAATTCTAATATAGTACGTTTTGAATCTCTATTGAATACAATGCTGGAAAAAGAAATAGAGGGTTTTATGAATAAAAAGCATACTTATAACTTAACAAAATTGGAATGGGAAAAGTTGCAACAACTGAGTAAAAACTGTAATATAGTCTTTAAACAAGCAGATAAAGGGGGAAAATTAGTTATATTAAATTCTCATGATTATTATAGTATGTGTATGCAACATCTAGATAACAACAATGTATATTGTAAAACTAACATTAATCAGCTAGGTAAAGCAGAAAAAGATTTTGAAAAATTATTACAGAAAGGTGTGAGATTACACTATCTGAGTCAAATGGATATAAACAGAAAAATAAATGTGAAGAACAGAAAAATTGCAAAATTCTTTTGCCTACCTAAAATTCATAAAGATCTGAACCGACCACCTGGTCGGCCTATTGTGTCAGCTTTTGGATATTTTACTTATAATCTTTGCATCATGTTACATGAAATACTGATAAAGAAAGTTCTGTTGTTACCTTCATATATACAAGATTCATATGACTTTCTAAAGAAAATAAAAGATATATATTGGGGTGAAAATATGTATTTTATTACGGTGGATGTAGAGAGTCTCTACACCAATATTTCCCATATTTTGGGCTTGGAAGCTATAAAATTCTTTTTGAATGATAGTCCTAAAACATATTATGTCTTGGAACTGGTGGAATTCTGCTTGAAAAATAATTTTTTTGAATTTAATGGCACTGTTTATAGACAAGTTACAGGTACTGCTATGGGGGCAGCGTTTGCACCAGCCTATGCTAACCTGTTTATGGGGCTATTTGAAAATGAACATCTTTATAGGCTGCCTTTCTTTCAAAATAATGTTCTAAGGTATTTTAGATTTATTGATGACCTAATTTTCATTTGTCATGGGGATTGGGATACATCAGATAATTTCATTGATGAATTAAATAATAACAGATTTGGTATAAAATTTAGTGACATACAAAAGGGAAATCAGGTTAATTTTTTGGATATTTCGCTTAAGGGCAATAATGGCTTTCCCATATATACTAGCATTCATAGAAAATTTGATGAAATAAGCTGGAAAATGTGGGGAGATAGTTGCCATCCCCCCCATACGTTGTCAGCCATCCCCTATGGGGAATTTTTGAGAATAAAAAGACTCAATTCTGATATTGATATGGCTTTTAGGGAGGCCTATAAAGTGGCCGAGATATTTAAAATTAGAGGGTATAACCCAGATAATGTAGAAAACAGCTTACATAGAGCCTTTAAACAGAGTAAGGGCACTATTAGACAAAATAATTATGAAAGTAGCAATAAATATGGGACTGAACAGGAGAGAATGTTTTTTGTTACGAAGTACACTAACTTCTCTATGATTGGCAATAAAATCATTATGGAATATTGGAACTTTATTAAAAAAGATATAGCATCACTGAAAAATATAAAATTAATGACATCATATAGAAAGGGGAAAAATATACAGGACTTTCTGATACACAGCATTTATAAAAAGCCCTGTACTAATGAATTAAATGTTGTGAAGAATTTGGGAACATTCCCTTGTGGAAAATGTGCTATATGTAAACATGTTGTAAATGAAGTGAATAAAATAAATGGCAAAATTTTTGTTACAAAAGGTAAATATACATGTATGAGTAAAGGTGTTGTGTATGTCATATTCTGTGATTGTAACAAATACTATATTGGAGAAACAAAGAGAATGTTAGCAGATAGGATAAAAGAACATATTAGAGATGTCAAAAATAATAAAATTACTAGTCCTATTGCTGAGCATTTTAATTCAGTACATCATGGAAGTATTGAGAATATAAAAGTATCTGTTCTGGAACATGTTCCATTATATTATAATGATGTTGATAGGCAAAAAAATATGTTAAGACAAAAGGAATGCATCTTGATTATGAAATTTGGGACTTTGTATCCACATGGAATGAACAGAGAATGTAACTGGCAATGTCTTGTTTAAAACTATGACTTTAAATATATCTAAGCTATGTGATTTGATAGTTTAATTATGTAATTGATTGATTACTTGTTTTTTGTATATATTGCAAGTGTTTTATGAGTTTTACTGTTTTACTCTGTAAAGGCTGTTGGCGGCTAGAGAAGGAACTGTTCAACGAAATAAATTTTATTGGAAGGTAGAGCTGGGACTCACTGATAGTCTTTGTTGTTTATATATATAGTTTACTTTAGTCTGAAAAAAAACTTACACTAGAAGCGTACATAATAGGGTCTTGGGTCACACATCAGGAAGATTTCTGCATCAATAAAAGAGAAAAAAATATAAACGCAAGGACCACTATACATTTTTAATGATGGTTTTCACTATTTAGTATCTATCCAAGAGAACAGTTTTAATATTAGACAACGAATATTATCCTACCCAGCACAGCGTGGCAAAGGTGTACGTTAATTACTATGAAGATCATTAATGACCTCAGGACAGTCACTTTATAAGTATAGCACTGAGGTATATCATCACCTCTATAATGAACTGGTGATTAAAATGTGAAAATGCTCCAAGCAAAGGATAACATTTTCTATGGCAATTAAAGTCTACTCCACACCCGAGTGAACACAGTGGGTACAATAAAGTAATGAGATGTAACTGTAACAACATCTAAAAGAAGTCAGATAAGGTCAGCCCCTGAGAGGATTCTGCTGGGAAGGGATATTGACTGACCTTTGCTCTGCTTAGTTATATCCCTGTTGTTTTACTGAGCTTCATAAAGCTGATCTGGTGCCTCAGTGTTAGTGTATGCTGATATAGACTGGTATGGCCAAAGTACAACATTTTTGTTATTTTCTCAAAAACTGAGGCAGTGGCTGGAAAAAAATAGCATTGTACTCTGTGTTGACGGCTATGTTTGTAACGTGTCCTACTAACTACATGATTAAAGAAAAAAGAATGGCGGTTTAAGCTTTAAATTTAGTAAGTGATGAAAAACCTTTCAACAATAAAACACATTTTTCCTTGAAATGTCCTGTCCTTCATTAAGGAAATGTAAACAACAGTTGACAATTCTGATAGAAGTCACCACAGTCTGCAAAATGCTGTAGATTTTTTATAACTGGCTATTAAAATAATTTGATGCTGAACATCAGTGCTGTCTAGAATATTGGAGTATGAGTTTTCTCAAATCACTGCACAGAAAGAATGGTGGCTGCTACAATGCCCAAAGCAAATCTGTTGTGATTTTGTTAATGGAATTTTATATAACCATAGTCAGCAGCAAAAACTGGTTTAATATCATCAGCATTGTACTGCATTTTCACTCCTTTAATAGACATTGGTGATATGTATGATGTTAAAGAAAATTAATGACCATGATCCAGACATGATCCAGCTAGTAACTGCGTACACAGGCTGAGACACAAAGGATAGGCCTCATTAATTCATTTATGTGGGGCAAATAAGGTGTAAGGCACTCCTAACTCAGATGAATGGGACTATCTTGTTCACAAGCTTAACTTCTCATCCTGCTGGTACTGGCATGTGGTAGAATGGGTAAAATGTCTGTGCTTACATCTGCGTCAATACTATGGAGATGGCATAGTGGAATGCTTATCTGTGTCAGCTGTGCTTCTTATTCCAAAAAAACAGATGCAGCATCAAATTATGGTGTACAGTACTGTCCCACAGCCATTCTCCCTACCAGGGATAGTGTCCCAAGTGCTCCTTATACTGTTTGACAGCATAGCAAGGGGCATGTGTCCATGGGAGCTCCTGTTTAATGTCTCCTGGCTTTCTGTAAATAATAAATATATGTGTTTGTCCTGCCTTTTCTGGTTCTTATACTGCATGCATACACAACAACTGTCTACTGAAATATGAGTTATATTGTAATTATATGCTTAAGCAGCACATAAATGACTCACTCTGATACACCATCTTAAGATGGGTCATGCCAGAGTGATTCAGCAAAATGCTGAAAGGAGTAGAGTCCATCATGGGAAAGATGGGAGGAGATGGGCTTCATCATTAGGGTGGGATCAAAGAGGAAGCCCCCAGACAAAAGGAAACAAGATAGGTGCCCAAGATACCAAATCAATATACAGTTATAATGCCTGTTGGGTAGTGACATGGTCTGATTCAGACAAGAATGACTGTGCAAGGGTCAGGAGATGGGTGGGGAGCCACCCTAGAAAACATGACAATTAATAACTATGCACTGTGGGTACATTAAACAGGCATTACGACTATATTATGTGGAGTGGAAGAAACTAAGGATGTGCAGGAATTACGTAGGGTGTGGGGACCTATGCTTTGCTTCTACCACATTCTGTCTCACTCTGTCATCTGGTCAGCTGAGACGGATAGACTGCACTGCTTCTGCTACATCACGAAGACAAAGATAATACATGTATAACAAAGAACACTGTAAGGTAATGCTTCTGCTGGAGCTATTCTGCATGGCACATATTGCTGTCTGCCACACTAAAGGTGTTTATGAATTCCATATTCAGTAGACAAAACAGTAAGCTAAATGCTTCAAGTAGCAGAACACCAGCCTATAAAAGTCTGATTTTGTTGTTGCTATTTTGCTGTGACATACATACCCTGAAATGCTTTACTTTAATTATAACATTAATTCATTTTCTGCATCCTTTTTCAGAGGGGTATGGGGAAACATGGCTAGTACAGTGGAAATCAGCATTCAAATATCAGCGTATTTCTTTTGGTAGACTATGGATCTCATCTCTTCCTGAAGAAATGTATAGAAGGAGGATTGTTGCTCTCTGTGCAGCAGGTTAAAGTGTAGACACATATTTATTTATTTTTGTTGACTGGGATAGATGGCCTTTTTTTCGGTGGAGGCCAGGGAAGAAAAGCTAGCCTTCAATACCGACATACATAGGCAATATACAGTGTATTTTCATTTTCCACATTGTATATAATATTTTCATCTTGGTTACACATACATTTTTGCATAAATAACCAGGTGTAACAGATGATTAATGTTAACCTTGTATCATACAATTTGTGACTCTATGAAGAGGAGAAAATAAAAGGTTACCTGTGCATTTGCATAAGGTTGTAGCAGACAGAAATACAAAGAAAAACAAGGGGAGACAAAGATTGACATTTGGTTTGAAATTACTAAGTTGTGGTAAAATGAGGGAGAACAAGGATTAAGTAAGAGCAGGTAGTTAAGAAATGGAATCAGTTAAATGTTTACAGTAGTAGACAAACAGGAAAGTGTAATAATCACCCTATGGGAATTTAGTACAAAGCTGCTATCATTTTGTCAGAGGTATGGCAGCTTGTATCTTCTTCAGGATCAGAAATGATCTAGGTGTAGAGCACGAGCAGAGCCCAGTGCCCTGCAGATACTGTTTTTGCAGACTTTTAAAGCATTTGTTGTTTTTCTGTAAGCTTTAACTCTAGTGGGATGGAGTACCACAGTTATGAGACACGGAGAACAGAGTGACTTTACAGCAGAGTTTTTTGAGTTAGGTACAGCTAGGAGAAATGTATTATTGGAGCATAGTGTTCTATTGTTGCTGTATGGTAGTAACATGTTTTTTAAAGAGGGACAGCTATCTAGCTTATAGAGAAGTTTATGGGCAGGGGTGAGTTGAGACTAGTTAGCTTATTTGGGAGTTCTAGCCAATTTAGGTCCTTTAGAGCTGTGCAATGAGGGGTTTTATGAGAAGAATATGTAGTTATTATAGCATGCATCAAGTTTGCACTTGAGGGTATTGATTGAGATTAGTGAAGGAAGGCGACTCATACAATACAGATGGGAGTAGGTAGGTTGCTATATATTTTCTTGAGGTTACTGTTAGACATTGATTTGGTCTATATAGGGAGTTTCTTGTGTGTATTTTTGATAGTTTGGAGAATATGCTGGTCATATTTAAGTTTGTTATCTAGAATGGGTTTTGATAGAACTTGAAAGCATGAAACAGCAAAATAGCGAAACGGCATATAAGCGATTTCTTTCCCTGGGGAAGAAATCACTTGGCCGCCTCTGTTACTTAGCCGTTTTCCTCACTGTAGTGCAATCTGGGAGTTAGTATATTTAAGTAGGGGGGTGTGGGGGGGTGAAGCCCCCCACTTTATGTAATGTTTTGAAGTTTTTATTTTATTTTATTTTTTCGGGATTGTAAGCTTTCACTTACATGGGGTCGATAAATCAGTGTTTGCTTTTTTAAGCATTCGCTGATTTAATATAGACCCTCTAGGAGTACTCCAAGTAATTTGGCCTCTGCCATGGTTTCAATTTTTGAATTGTCAGATGAGACAATATGACAATTATGTTTCTGAGTATTAAACTGTTTTGGTAAAAAGTGCATTAGTTTAGTCATTTTTGCATTCAGGAGTAGGTCTGCAGTACCTAGCCAGGATTCAACAGAAGAGAAAGAGTTTTGTTTGATTTCCTGGAGGATTTGTACTACTGGGGCAGAGCAGATAGGGGTTGCATCATCTGCATACTGAACTATGCTTACTTTTTTGTGGCAGTATGGAGTATTAATCCCTGTGGGACTCCAACTGTGACAGGAAGGAAAGAGGAGAATTCTTATTTCCATTTTACTGATTGTTGTCTATTTGTGAAATAGCTATGAAATCAGGTGAGAGAGAATTTATTTATAGCTAAGGAGGAGAGTTCACTGAAAAGTTTTTGATCGGAAACTGTGTCAAAGGACTTTGACAGATCAAGAAGAGTCCTAACACTATATGTATATTTATTTACTTATTAGCATAGAAACAGGGAAGGCGCGTGCCTCACCTCTCACTTATGTGGGAGACAATCATTCTGGGCTTCTCAAACCCAGTGGTTCTACATACACAACCCAATGAAGGTAAACAAATGGCCTGAGGCAGAGTTTTGCTCTGGCCATTAAAAGACAGAAATTAAAAGTGAAGGTACATCACTGTAAACTAGAGATAAGGCAAACCCTGGTGAATGGGGAGCAGTACAACTACACTGATGTTTCACTGGGTGCTCAAGGATGCTTAAACATGACAGTAGGCCACAAAGAAGGAAATTAACACAAGTAAGCAATTTATGCTATCTGTATATTTCGTCTTGGCTGTGGCAATGTTCTTAATACTCAAGCTCTGTGAAATAGGATACAGAAATGCTGTTACAATTACCTAAAGTATTAGACCAGTAAAGAGGCAGAGAGGGGTAAATTGCAGGTGCCTCTGAAAGCTGTTGTGTAACTTTTGCCTTCACGCGTCAGCAGCTTCTCCCCTGCACTTGAATTCCTCTTACTCTATAGTATAATGGATGACACCTATTACAAAAATAGCAAAAGTTTTACAACTTTATTGTGTTGACCTAACAATGAATCCCTACTCCCAAAGACTTTTGATAACCCTAACTGCTAGAGAAGAGAAAAAAAGACCAGGAAATTAAAGGAGGGGAGCATTAAAGGAGCATGCTGCTAGCAGGTAAACAGGCCCACCGTTTGGGAAAAACATATATTTAGTTGGACAATTAGTGTGTTAACACAATGAGAGGTTCTCTCTCTCTCTCTCTGTCTGTCTCTGTCTCTGTATATTATTGTGATAATAAATGAATGTATTAGGAAGCAGGAGGACTACACAATCAGACGTGGTCTTCTTAAACCCACTGGTTCTAACACACACAGCCCAACAAAGGTAAACAAATGGCTTGAGGAAGAGTTTTGCTTTGGTTGCTAAAAGACAGAAACTAAAAGAGAGGTACACCACTGCAAACTAGTGATAAGACAAACCCTGTTGAACGGGGAGCAGTACAACTGCAGTCATGTACCACTGGGTGCTTAAACATGAAAACAGCCCACATAAAAGGAGATCACATCAGTAAACCCACAGGTAAGCAATTTATGCCCTCTGTAAATGCAGTCTTGGCTGTCGCAATTTTCTTAATACTCAAGCTCTATGAAATAGGATACAAAAACAACTGCAACAATTACCTAAAGTATTTAGAGCAGCGAAGATGCAGAGAGGGGTAAATTGCAGGTGCTTCTGAATTCTGTTATGTAACTTTTCCCTTCACTGATCAGGGCTTGTCAGACTTTAAAGCAGCTTCTCCCCTGCACCTGAATTCCTCCTATTATTTGTAGTATTATGGATAGCACCCTAATAGTAGCAACTAGAGGGGAGAGCCATATAAAAGCTTCTCCTCAGAAATGTCAAGGATTTCAGAATTTTACTTTTACTCCTTAATGAAAAATCATAAATTAAAATTTTACTTGGCGCAGCGTTTTCTTACATTATTAGATTTTTTTAAAACCAGTACATTTTGATTTTAGGGCCCAGTGTTAGAATTTTTTTAAATATTTTCAATAAGGAGAAGTGACAATCACACTTGAGGCAGCAGTTACTGCAAAGAACATATAGTATCTCTTCTATTGCACATTTCAGGGATATCGACATTAAGCCCTGAAATCCTCAGCTATTCAGATGGAATAATTTTTTTCATAAGTTGCCTGATTAATCTCTCTAGCCACACTGACAAAATCACTTTCAAAGTTCTTAATCAGTTAATACTTTGTTATAGGCTATCTCACCTCCTATCCCCTGCAGCACGTAAGGATAGTGCTGAAAATGTACTAATCCCTAAACTCAAATATACCTTACTGCTACTCAGCATGCACTGAATTTATAACTGTTAAAAACTACAGTCCACTAAAATAAAAATACAAGATTTGCTTTCCTTCAAGAACAAAGGCACATCATTGTCAGGTACTCCGAGTCCAAGAAGTCCACTGGCTCCCAATACAAAGTAGGGCTACACTCTTACTAGGGGACCCTAGTTTTCAAAATTCTTAGTACAGGGCGCTGCCCATCTCTAAACAGAAAACTCCCTCAATGAGACCAAAGTCACTCACTCAAAACAGCCAGGATGACAGTCTAACACTCTCCAGAACAAGATACAAACAAGCCATAGGTGAAAAGGAAATTCTCCAGATACAGCCTTTATTTTGGAATCATCTACCATGTGAAGCCAAGAGTTCTCAAACCTTAGAGACTAAAATAAAAAAAAAAAAAAACAAATGTTATGAGATGACTCCTGAAGGACAGTAAAAACTTCTTTAATGTTATTTTAAAGTTAAGCACATTTGTTCTTTTAGATACTAGAACTTCATCAGAAATAAAATCTATTCTCAGCTTCCCTCATTAAACTAATTAATAGTGACAATAAAGGAGTCTTTACAGTCCTTGAGGTGTCATCTGACAGCGTTTTTTGGATTTGTATTCATTATGTGAGCATTGTTGGTTCTTCCTACCTTAGAGACCACCAAAAAACCTTAAAAGAATCCCTGTTTAAATAAATGAGATGCTCATGCTTCTGTGATACTGTTTAAATCTCTGGTTAGAGCAACTAAAACATTTCTTTACCATATGATGTTTCCATACTTGCACTTAATGGATAATTTATTTTATACTGGATATGTCACTCTAGTGCCACTCTTGTAAATGCTGTATAGTTTGTCACTTGCTGTTGAACTTCTTATATTTGTATGGTTTCATCTTTAGTTTCATATTCAACTCTGTATCCAACTGCAATAAATAAATAAATGCTCAGTTGTGGCAGCAGACCTCTCCCTTACATCACATAGATGACCACCATTTCAAGGCACACATTACATTGGTGTAGTGCTACTGAAATCTGCTGCTATAAATCTTGTATAATGCAGATGCAGATGAACAAATCATGCATCCATGTGCTGTGCATCTCTGCCCTTCCCAGACTAATAAATGACATTTTCAAATGATGAATGGTAAATGCTAACAAATCCCACAGAATCCTTTCAATAATTAAAGGTTAATCCTACACTAGGAATCTTGTGATACAATGGAAATAAGAAAAAAGCACTTCTTGTTCAGAAATTATTTAAAATTGCCCCTAAGCATTTGTTAGCTAGCACTGATACCTGGACCATCATGGAAGAACATTTCTTAATTGCTGGAGATGTATGATCAAGCAGCCCTACCATACTGAACACTGCGTAGGCCCTGAATGAAAGCATGTTTGAATCTTACAGCAACACCCTTCACACTGCTTATCCTCCCTGACAGCTGTCTGGTCCAGGTGGTTAAAAGGACATACCATCTGTTTCAAGAAAGGGCAAATCAACATGGAAAAAAATGAATTAGTGCCACTTAAACAGTTTTACTGACTTAAAGTAATATGAAATGTTATAACAAAGCTTATTATAACAATCCAAAACTGGTATTCATATTAAATCACATCTCAGTCTCAGTTATTTGCTTCACACTACGCATTCAGTTCACAAGAACTTTTGCTTAGATTATGTATATGTTGAGATCTATGGGCTAGAATAGATAAAGTCAGCCATGATGTGTGTGGCAGTGTGATAATAATGAAGACAGGTTAATATATTTATACACACAGAGACACAACACACAGACACACAGACAGTCACATGTGCTAGAATAGATAAAGTCAGCCATGATGTGTGTGGCAGTGTGATAATAATGAAGACAAGTTAATATATTTATACACACACATAGACACAACACACAGACACACAGACAGTCACATTTGCTAGAATAGATAAAGTCAGCCATGATGTGTGTGGCAGTGTGATAATAATGAAGACAGGTTAATATATTTATACACACACATAGACAACACTCAGACACACAGACAGTCACATGTGCTAGAATAGATAAAGTCAGCCATGATGTGTGTGGCAGTGTGATAATAATGAAGACAGGTTAATATATTTATACACACACATAGACACAACACGCAGACACACAGACAGTCACATGTGCTAGAATAGATAAAGTCAGCCATGATGTGTGTGGCAGTGTGATAATAATGAAGACAGGTTAATATATTTATACACACACAGACACACAGACAGTCACACAGAGGCACCATACAGACAACAAGGCAGAACGTCTTCATACAGACTGTATAGCTAGGGTGGGGCAAAGGGGGCAACTGCCACAGGTGCAAAAGTGTTAAGGAGTGCAGCTGGTCATCTGAGACTGATCTTAAGCCCTTTTTAGTGCATAATGGCTTTTAAAAAACAGTACTGCATTTGTGGCCAAACCTGAGTACTGTAAAAAAAAAAAGATTTGTTTGTTTCTTTTTTTTTTGTTTGTTACTTTAACTAAATAAAACCTAAGATATATGTCACTCTGTGCAGGTATAGTGTGGCATATATCTGGCCACTTTTTGAATGGTGAACAGTATGGCAGTACAACAAGCAGCCTTTTTTTTTTGCTCTTCCATTGTTGAGCCCTGAGGCAGGAGGAAGGTGGCTTGTATCTTAGCCACCTAGGCCATAGTATGGCAGTAGAAGGAGTGGACCCCTTTTTTTTTTGCTCCTCAAATAAAAAGCTGGGAAGGTGGGACATCACTACAGGAATTAGCCCCACATGTTATAAAAGCCAGCTAGCTATGTCTCTGACTGCACACATGTGAATATAATTGCTCATATAGTCATTCTCAGGTTACTGGACCTTGTGAATGCCACTTAATCTAAGATGCAGCCATCTAGGAGTTACTACATTTAATTAACTGGGGTATGGACTGCAGTGGGGATTCATGCTCTTTGCAAAAAAAAAAAGCTTTCATTTTGTTACAGCAAATTTATACTGTTGTCCTTTCAAATTGGACTAAAGCACTAGGTGTGTCCTGGAGTCCAGAGAAGAAACCAAGGTAGATATAGTGGATATAGTCATAGTGGGAAGGATTCTAATAATGTGCTGATATGAGTAAGTTAAAAGTGAGCTACCTGAGAGTCAATCTGAGGCAGTATGTCAGCCTAGCAGAGCCAGATAACAAGAGCAGGTGGGAAAATGGAATACCAACAGCAATCCGCAGCTTCAATTTTTTAAACAACTTTGATTATCACATTGTTGCTTTACAACATGAACTCACATACATTAACAACAATGAAAAAAGATTACAATAGCACTTTCCATTATTGTATAATAATGCATTATACATATAGTTTCTATCACAGCTCTGTTCTTTTACTCTTGTGCATTAGAACATAATTACACACTTTTTAATTCCTACCAGTCTACTTAGTTCAGTAATCTGATGGAGCATTACTTTGCATATATTTTCCCAAATGCACCATTATAGTTTTAGTAATCGATTGGAGCATTATCTTGCATACAACCGCACCAATATATTTTTATGAAAATGACTTCCTCTATCTTTTAACAAAACAATCTCTCTGTCTTGTATTTCTTTTACAGTATTCAGTACTTCATTCACATCTGGTTTATCCTTTGATTTCTAATTCTGTGTATTTTTTTCAGCTGCTAGAAACACTAAACTTAATAATGTCTTACCATGTCTTACCAATACAAACCTAGAACCAGCTCAAAAGCATTTCTCCTTAGTGTAATAAGTTCCCTCAGACCATTTTGTAGGGAGTATTTAAACTTAGTTAACTCCACACACTCCTGGAAAATGCATTAATAGTTTCCTTTCTTATTCCCTCCACATCTCCTGCATCTGTTCTTTGCTTGAGTGAAATCCTCTGGTCTACTTGGAGTATAAAGACACTTGCACAGTTCCAATTATTACTTTATCAGGTGTTATTGCCTGAGAGTGATCCTACTGAAACCCATGTTGCCATACTTAATGCATCCCAGATAAGACAGAGGCTGGCTGAGTTTAATAGTCATTGGAAGCTCTTTTGACAACTATTCCCACTGAATTTTCTAAAATTGATCCTAGCAAAGGCAGCATTCCACGAATCAAGTCATGCAGCATTGTTTGTAATTTGTTTGACTCAAGTTACTTAGTTTTACTTTTGCATATGGTTTTATTTTAATAAATTTTTAGATTTGAAGATTACAAAACCCAAGATTAGCTAATAACTAAAACTGTGAAGAAATCAGTGCAGTGTAATGTTTATTTGAGCTTCGATAACCTGCACTCTGCAAGTTTGAAAACAAATATCGTTAAGAGGTAGTTCATTAGAACTAGTATGACTGATGAGAATGAATTATTTTTTAAAGAAAGTGCAATGCTGCATATGTTTTATAGCAGAGGTTATTCAGTGGATTTAGTAGGTTCATTTCAAGCAAGTCAGTAATAGCAGAAATATAATATATAAATGCTTAAGAATTTAAGTAATAGAAACAATACAACAAAGGATTACAATATGGTTATGCTAGTGACCTCATCTGTGGATGAGAAAACAATTAAGGATGTTGTAAAAGATAACTGGAAAATATTTGCTGGTCTTTCTCATATGTTAGGAAAGGTGCATTCAAAACCTGCATTTGTTAAAAAAGAGGGCAAAATTTAAAAAAATACGTTTCAGAGCTAATTGAATAATTCATCTGTTACTGCTTCACATAAAACTAAAGGGATGTTTAAATGCTATGATTGTAATTATTGTAATTACATTAATTATGGGGTGCATGAAATTAAAATAAATGGCTGTAAGGCAAGTATTTCAGATTATTTCATATGCAAGACTGAGTTTGTTGTTTATGCTGCGAAATGTATAAAGTGCAATATGTTCTATATAGGAAATCTATGAGAGAATTGCAATAAGAATTTATAAGCATATACATGTTATTGACACTAATGATACTAGCAATGCATTATGCAGGCATGCTAAGCATTGCCTTAAGGGTTAAAAGTCTTACATTTTCTGTTACTGATGAAGTTAAAATTTTCAAATTCAGGTATGATGCTGAGAAAGACCTGAATTGGAAAAAGTATTGCTGGCAAAATTAAATATATGCTGTTTTCCTGGTCTGAATGATGTGGAAAACTTTAAATGTTATTTAGAGAAGAAAATCATTAGCCAGTGGTCATGTGATTGAGTCACACGACTATGAAATATTCTTATTTAATCCAGTTTTCACTACTGTCATTTCAGTCTGATGAAGTCTTTATGGTGAGATGAAAACACTTACTGAACTGATTCAATAAACAGTTTTATTTTTGTTCAAAGCTGTTTTTATGAAGGTCTTGAAGCAGGCAGGAGATCAAAGACAGCCGTGTTCTAAGGGTCACTGTCACAGATAATTAGACACATTGAAAGTCTGTATCTAACTTCAATGTCATGGTCAGCAACTTGCAACCTATTTTTGAGCAAGTGAGAACACTTATATAAGATAAGATAAGGTAAGTGCTGCTTACCACACAGATCACAGAGAGAGAGAGAGAGAGAGAGATGCCCTATCCAGTGTTTATATGCTATACAGACAATGAGGCAGTATTAATTCAGCTTTTGTAGTTGATCCAAAGACTAGGATGATGAAAATTAAATCACTTTTGAACTGCAAAACAGCGTCTCACTACCAGGTGACTATTTTCTGGTAATTTCAAGACTGAATGTAAAGGTCACGTTGGACTGGGACAATCTCTAATTCACAGGTAAATAATCAGTCTGCAGACTATTAGAGGCCTGGCCAATAACCAGTCAGTGACCAAAGCTAAGAATCAAAATGCTGTACCTTGTATCTGTGAGGTATATACCTTAATCATTACACCTACCCCCAACCTGTAATTTGCAGTGGTTTGCAGGATGATGGATTAGTTATAGGCAGAATTTAATGCGAATATTAAAAAAAAAACAATTCTACGCTCTTTGTTAGGAGGAATCCAGAGAAACATATCATATATGCCTGCAGAGGTAGTCTGATGACATAAGAGGCAAAGGATCTTGAATTCATAACCACCTCTTACCTGAAAAATGCCATGTGATGTGAAAAAGCAAACAATATGGCCAACAGGAAACGGTTGCACTGCACATGAAGTGGATTCATGAGATATCAAGGCCTTCCTCCTTGGAAATGGTACAGTAAGAAGTGCTATTACGATCCTGGTCCTGCAAACAGGGTTTGAAATTTCTGAAAATTTTTAAGTGAGGCACTAGCGCTCCACACATCCTCTTCATAGGGCTTCACCTCCTGCACACCTTTAGTTAATATAAAGAACTAAGTTCACAACATCTAGGGAAAGGTTGTATGTTCATGTTTTGTTCATGTCCTGCTCATTGGTACACCTTGTAATTTCAGGTCTTGATAAAATGGGTTTGAAAAAGCAAATACATTATCCTTCCCCTCTCTAAAAGGCATTGACATTCACACAACTGCAATCCATTTTCCAGCTTTATTTTTAATTTCTTTCCTAAGTTCAAGTGATAACAATAAGCTAGTTTCCTGCCTTTTTCTTGAACTATCCAAAGCCTTCAATACTGTTTCTCCTACACCTCTACTATCCAAACTTGCTTCACTTAACCTCTCAAACTCTGCAATCTCTTGGTTCTCCAGCAACCTCTCAAATAGATTCCTGGCTGGGAAATGGCAATCTAATTTCTCTACCTGTACAAACTGGGGTGCCCCAAGGCGGCATCCTTGGTCCCCTACTTTTTAACATCTTTATTAATGACCTCCACACTGCTTGTCCACTATCTACCATTATTCAATATGCTGATGATTCCACAATCATCTCTTCCTCTGACAATATCACACAACTTCATACCCTCACTCAAGAGTACCTCCACTCTGTTGAAAGATGGCTTACCTCAAACCAATTACTACTGAACCCAAAGAAAACTAAACTTCTCCTAGTTCTCCCTAGCACCCTCCACATCACAAAACTTCCTTTTCTGTTTCCTCCCTGAACAATACTATCATCTCTATTGAACCCCACACAAAACTGCTAGGTCTTACTACCGACAACCATCTAAAGTACGATCTCCATACTCAGCAATGCATTAAAAAGATGCATCAAAAACTCGGCCTGCTATACAGACATAATAAATACCTCACAAATGCCTCTAGGCTCTCCCTTGCAGAAGCCTTCCTACTCCCCACACTGCTCTATGCAGCCCCTATTCTCACATACCTCCAATTGAATCTTCTCACTAAACTTGAAGTCACCTACAATAAAATTGCTCGATTTGCTTCCAACCAACCATACTGGACTCATCACTGCTTAGCCCTAAAAAATCTGCAGTGGCAAGAATTTCATCACCAAATCCTAGTACCCCAGCTCCCAATGGCTCATTCAGTCTTACATGAACCAGCTTCTTGTCCTTCTCTCTCTCTCTCCACTCTCATCCAGCCTTATACTCCCAATCGCTCTCTCCGTAGCTCTCAACAGAACCTACTACAAGTCTATAAGCACAATAAAAATATTGGCAAACTACTGTACAGCTATTCCATAGCAAATTTGGAATAAACTACCTCATAATGTCAGGTACATCACTAACCATAACACCTTTAAAATATCAATAAAAGAGTTCCTCCGTAAATCATGGTCATGTTTTTGTAATGACCCAACATAAGCTATCTTCCTCTACTAATATACTGCAGTGCTCTCTGCTTTTACTACAGCAGTTTCTCTCACTAACGTCCTACCTGAGTTCTCCACCTGTATATACTCCAAACACTCATCTTCTATGCCTCTCTTTACCCTTTGCTTGCTTGTGTATGTACTGTGTGTATTTTATTTTATATATAGTTTGTTCACCTGTAACAACTGACCTAGTCATTTACTGTTAGTTCTTATATAATAGTGTTTCTCTTGTAATCAATTGCGTATGTTATATAATGTTAATTTTACTGTACTATTGGAGCTTTTCTCCTTGGATCTCCACTGAAAAAGGGCCCCACCCAGTCGGACTAACCCGGTCAAGAAATGTCAAGTAATAATAATAATAATAATAATAATTACTACTTACTGCAATCCATTGGAGCATGCTACAGTCATTACTTTAC
This sequence comes from Protopterus annectens, assembly GCF_019279795.1. Lineage (NCBI taxonomy): Eukaryota > Metazoa > Chordata > Ceratodontiformes > Protopteridae > Protopterus > Protopterus annectens. The sequence continues at coordinate 1,049,580,179 of NC_056725.1, read as the reverse complement.
TTCTTCCTTCTAAATTCAAGTTTCTTGTAAAGGTTTTTATACACTCTTAGCTGTATTGCATTTAACAGAAGTATGTATTTATGATAAATAGTTCTAGAAATTTAAGTATGGCTTACCTGCTACAGCCTCAAGACTTTAGATTTAGCAAAATGAAATGTCTATTACCTAGTTTAAGCACAAGCTAGACAAATGGATGGGGAATAGGAAATTTATACCAGGCCTGGCACCGATGTGCCTTACAGAAAGGGGTAGCTGATAAATGCCAGCCCTGAACATCTTATTTGAATGCAGGACATCATTATTCTTTTGTGAGAACTTGGCTAGGCTTAGGAAAGGCACCTTGGGCCATTAGCCCAGTGGCAGTCTACGAATCTATGACTCTATGAAGACAAATAGGACTAACCTGAGAAGCAGTCACTGCTCTGGTTTAAGGATGTAATGACCTGTAATAAGTTCTCCAGTCAGCATATGTAGTGGTCTAGTAAAAGGCACTCCAATGTGTGTAGACTACAGAAAAATGAAGCATGGAGGTAACAGTGCAGTGCATTACATATAAACTGCAACAAAGAGCAAATGCATTGCCTTATATGTAAAACGGAAGTACAGTCCAACTGTAGCACCTCACATCATAGCTCTCAACCTCTAAGTAGAATCTGGACAAAGCCAAAAATAAAGGGGGGGGGCAAAGCCCCAAAAATAGGGACAGATTTTAAATATTACTCTTATAAACTTAGAAAGTTGCTACACTTTCTGAAGGATATGAAGCCTGAAACTCAAAAGCCTGTTATTATTTAGTGAATTCAGTCCTCACTGATTTGCTACAAACATTCAGAAAACCACATATTTTATGAGGAACAGACCAAAAATATGAAGAAGAATCTGTACAATCTGTGGAAATCTGGACAGTTGAGAGGTGTGATGTACATCTGCACTGCATTAAACGTAAGAGTTCAAAAGGTCAAACAGAACTTTGAGATCCAGCTCAGCAGTACTGAAGTAGTGACTGTGCTGTCCTTCCAGTTATTCAGCTCTTAGCTCTGCTTTGTCACTACTGCCATCCCCAGGACCCTGGCTGATTCCTCTGTGAATGCATACTGAAGCTGTTTGCTCACAGCATTAAAACGAGTCGTTTCTATGCCTCTCTATTCGCACTTTGCATTTGCAACATTTCAACCAGGATACAGCTTCAGCTTAGCAGGAATTTCTCTGCCACAAAGACAAATCTCAATGGAATCTCAAATGGAATTCCATCTAAGGGACCCTGGGACAACTGGTCACAGTTTTTTTTAGCTGCATTCAGTCAGAATGGAATAACTTCTCTGCGCCTCCTTGAACAACTGATAATTACCTAGGGAGCTTGCTCAAGTTTCCATAAAGCTTGCATTTTTTTCTTACATGGGATATCCTGACATCTCATTACATGGTTCATTAGTCTGCCTTACAAAACAAATTCAGTAGTCTAAACCCTAAGTTACTGTTTACTCAAATGCACCTCATCCCTGCATCACCTATATTGATGGACCATTCCTTGGACTAGGGGCTAGGGGGCACTTGCACACAGATAAGTCCAGTGACAGAGCAGAAGACAGTCCTGTACCAGAATGGACAGACAAGTTAAAACATGCATTACATAAGCATTTTAAGACTACAATGTGTAAGGACTCCTGCACTTCAATTATTAAGATACAAAACCGCTTTTCACACACACACTGCTTCATGACGCAGATATTCATAACAGGTACTTTAAAAAAGAGGTGAGTTTCACAAAGCTTGTGATTGCTGCTCTAAGTGCAAATAAGAAAGGATACCTAGATTTTTTGAAATTCTTCATTAGTTTGTTCTCTTGCGATTTTGCTTAATACGCAAGCAATTACAGTACAGACTCATAACAGAAATCATCATGGGAAGGCAAGGTGTTAAATGTTTTCCTTTCAATGAAATAGCAGCTCAAGCTGTGATGCTTCTAAACTGGTGTTTACAGCGTTAGACTCCTTTTGTGTTTCTGTTTTGTAGATGTAAATCTGAACTCTTAATTCATATTGACAGAATGCATTTTCCGCTAGTAGTTAGCTAGTATGGTTCCCCTTCCTAGATTTATTATAGCTCTCTCTATTTTTATATGTAGCCTGGTTCACTGATTAGAAAGCAAACTGTGAAAGAGAAGGTAATAAATTTTAATCCTATCTCACTAGTTGTTAGCTCACTGAGTGACCTTGAGAAATTCACCTGGCTCCAGTTTACTCAGTTCTGCTGAGCTGACCCAGCATTGTAACAAAGAAGGAAATGAAACCTTTCCTATTAGCCATTTTAGTTCCATCTAAGAATAACCATTCTACAGCTTAAAGTGACAGTACAGAAATAATCCAGTTCACATTTTGTAATACATCCTAGAGTAAGGAACTATATTAGATGGCATATCTCTGACTAAATTATATATATATATATATATATAAACTATTACAAAGTTGGTAAAAAATATATATTTTATCAGGTCTTGCTTAAATATTGTATCTTTATACCAGCAGGAAATAAACCTACTGAAAACAGATATAGTGCCAGGCTAGACTGCTGAAGTTAGCCTCATGGCAAGTGAAGGGAAGAACTAGCCAAATTCTAGAAATAGTAGTCATCTTTTGTAGTGGTTGGGAAGGTGAGACAGTAAGCTGTTTCACTGTAGCTTCTCTGGTGACTGCACAAACTCTGTGGCCTGGAGCAAGACAGAAGCTAGATTCTCAAAAAATGAACGTGTGTGTGTGTGCATGCGTGCGTGCTTGTGTGTGTGTGTGTGTGTGTGTGTGTGTGTGTGTGTGTGTGTGTGTGTGTGTGTGTGTGTGTGTGTGTGTGTGTGTGTGTGTGTGTTTGTGAGGGTCTGTGTATGTGTGAGTATGTGTTGTGCATGAGAATGGGTCCATGTATATGAGTGTGTGTGTCTCAAAGTGACAGCCTTTTATCTGTTACTGGCAAAAAGAGAACCTCCAAGATAAACTGCGCAGAGTTATCGTAATCAACTGAGTTTAATCTAGGAAACTAACAAGCTATTAACATCCTCCATGCCCTATATAGAAAGGTTTGATTTTAGAGAAAAGATAGGAAGGAGTAGAGGTCAAATTATAATGACAGAAATTTAATAAGAAAGACCTGTAACAGGCTGTGAGGATTCCTGGATTAAAATGAGGGAAAAGTTTAATGTATTCATGAAAACTAATGTGAAAACTGCTCTGGCACTGTTCTCAAACAATCAGGAATGCACATTACCATCTGAAGCTACTTAACAGCTAAATCATTACCTCCGTTCCTCTTATGGCCCTTCAGGATAGAGCACTGTGCTGTGTGGGAAAACATTCACTAATTTTTGTTTGTAGAATCAGTTCTCTAACAGGGGCGAAATGAAAACAACAAGTATTTCATCAAGATTTCCACAAAAGATGCTCTGCATCTCATATTTTATATAAATATGTATTCGATATGCATAATAATGCAGTGTGATGTTTTTAGTATGAATATCAATTGATGCCACTGTGCATTTTTTAAGCATTCATATCAGATTTTGCAATAAAATAAAATGATTCAGTTTGGAATTAGAAAACAATGAATGTTTTGGTAAACAGGAAATCTGATTAGCTGTTGTCTTAAAATTTAGAGCTATCAAATCTTCAGCCCTCACGTTAATTAAAAACATCCGCTTTTTGCACAAGATTGTTTCCATTTTTTGCAACAGTGTCATCATTTCTGAGAGAGCTGTTAGATGCTCTGTAGCTGCTTAGCAACAAGCCTTAGTTACCTATCAGCTCTGGGACTTCATTCCCACTGCGATTATGAAAATATATAGGTGATACAGAGAAAATACTAACCGAGGAAATTAAAGGTAACACTGCTGAGCCATTAACAAGCCAAAACCATGAGATGACTAGTTCTAAGCTGTAAGGCTTAACACAGCAGTGACTCAAATCCATCTAATAGTCAGGATTGCCACACAGCTGATGAAAAAAGGTGTACTTTGCCTCTAGGAGGGTTGATGAGTACTGGATTACAGGACTATTTCCAGTGTGTGTGTGTGTGTGTGTGTGTGTGTGTACTTATATGCGTGACTGTGCTTGTGTATGTGTGACCATGTATGTTTGTATATGTGTGCGTATCTGTACATGCCTGTGTGTGGGAAACAAAATGGATCAGAATGCAGATGTCTCCTCTTGAGTTCTTGAGAGGAGGTGAGAAGAAAAACTGCTGTCAAAGAAATCCATTTTTAACTAAAGATCAGCTGAATGCAAATGCAATATTGTTTTCATCAAATAATACTTTCTTCTGTTTAAATGACCAATAGAGCAACATGTATAAAGATAATGAAAGTGCAGCTCAGTTTCCTGTCTGTGGCTGATTCTGCAGTCCTGTCCCTCCTCACAATATTATGGTATTCCTTGAAATTACTCATTATTTCCTTAACTTCTACCCATGACAACAAGTTCTGTCACTCTGAAGTGTTCGTCACAGACAAACTGACAGTAAATGCATGAATGAAAGGGTCCCTGAAGGAGTTATTCGGGCACTGCTCCTCTTTTCTATCTAAATTAACAAACTTTTGTTTTTACTTATCCCATCTTCCCCTCCTGCTTTATGCTGATGACATGGTCATATTCTATTCCAACCAGTCTGTTTCTTCTCTTGAACTCGAACTTTGGGCTGATTTCATGTCCTTACTCAAGGGCCAGTGATAAACAATCACTACTAAACTTCTCTAAAACAAAAGCAATGCTTTTTGGCATCGAGCAAAAGCTCACTTCTATCTCCAAGCCTCTAAAAAGCCTTAATCATCTTAATAACAATATTGAAAATGTCACTTCATTCAAATACCTAGGATTCTTACTGGAATACTTCCAAAATTTCCAACTCCATCTGGACTACACACACACAAAAAGTAACTCTCTTATTCTGGGCTAATAGGATCTCCCTTTTTCTATCCAGACCAGGGTTGCCAGATTTCCAACCATCCAAGTAGGGACGACAAAAAAACCTCTTTCACGGCAAGTAAAGAGCAAAAAAAAAGGTCTTTAATGCGGAACAGAGTTCCACATTAAAGAACAGTAGCTCTGCACTAAGCACGGAGCTTCTAGTGTTTAATGCATTGCAGTTCCACATTCAACACAAGTAGCTCCGTGTTTAGTGATTTTTGATTGGCCCGTATACCGGCATACAGGCCAATCAAAAATCGCTAAACACGGAGATTCTCGTGTTTAATGCAGAACACTGCAGTTCCGCATTCAACAGAAGTAGCTCTGTGTTTAGCGATTTTTGATTAGCCAGATATCGCATACGGCCAATCAAAAATCGTTAAACACAGAGCTACTTCTGTTTAATGCAGAACACAAGAAGCTCCGTGTTTAGCGATTTTTGAATGGCCTGTATGCCAGGTATACGGGCCAATCAAAAAAAAAAAAAAAAAAAAAAAAACAAAGCGGAGGCTGGCCGGGATTTAAACTGACAGGGCGGGACTCGGGATCAGGCTGCTGATCTCGGGACAGTCCCGCCCAAATAGGGACGTCTGGCAACCCTGATCCAGACCCTAAGAAATTCCATGGGTAAAGGTATCTTACTGGTTCAGCTAGAATACTGTCTCCTGCTAATTGCTGCGGCATCTAAATGAAATATACCCACCATTCAGTCCATTTCAAATGCCCTTCGTAGATTCATCTCTCTCTCTCTCCCTAAGAAATGAACACCACTGCAAAACTATTAAAAAAGCTGACTGGCTACCTGTGAAACAATGTGCTGAATTTCTCTTGCCTCTCAACTATTTAGACTTATCAAGAATGGCACTTTCCCCTCCACTCGCTTCCAGACTATTCAGAGATGCACTAACATACAAACTTAGATATCTTAACCACTCATGACCTCTCTTCCAAAAGCCCCAAGTTAGGCTTTAATGCACAGACCATGCTTTCTCAGTCCTTGGTCCCAAACTGTGGGAATCTTTCCTTTCTTTTCTTAAAGATCATTCATCTTAACGCATTTTGCATCCACAAATAAAGTCACATTTCAGGACTCCATGAACAAGCAGCTGCTATCTCTGTGGTCATATAACTTAACTCCTTCATTCCTTTCTTCTTTCTACATACCTTGCTCTGACTTTTTTGATTGTGAATCGTTCAACATGCCATCTCTGATGCCATTCTCCACATATGCTGCATGTATATATTGTGTTTTGTTCACTCACTCTGTATATAATGTAATTTATCTATACCCTCAAGTCAGTTATGATATTCACTCTGTATATAATACAAAATGTATGTGTATTGCATTTTATCATTTTCTCTGTCTATAATATCATGTATCTATTGTGCTTTCCCAGGGCTGTGGGTGAGATGGGTCTAATGGGATCAGTGCTCTAGGCTGGTTAATAAATTCAAAATAAAAATAAGTAAAATGACAAGAAATTTGGCACTTGCATATAAGGCAATGACTGACTGGGGGAAGAGCACAAGCAACTAAGAATTTACAGTCTTTACCAACACAATTAGTATGGCACCTGCTTCTGGCAGAAACAAAGCCACCACAAATAGCTGCATAAAAGCTCAGTAAAAAACAAAATCAATAGGAATTGCTGAAAAAAATCTGCTTTTACAGTCAGAGCATCAAAGAAAGAACTAATGCAAGATACTGTCATTATAAGCCAATAGAAACAAAATACTAGAAAAATGGAAAGGCGGTACAATACCACACAACAGGGGAATAGAGAGCAGGATTGGGTGAAGATGCTTTAGCCTGAAAACAAAATCATGTCAGTTAAGTGTTTGACTCACAGAGTGGCACTTTTTGTAGAATACTAACCATTTAAAGTATTGATGGGACATTAGTATTGCTCCAACGTTCAGAAATTAATTAAAAATACTTTTTTGTTGATGAGTTGTCAGGATGGTGTTAGAATAGCTGGCCAGATCTGTGTACTGTACTGCACTGCTCTGCTCTGTAGCACTGTACTTTTAGTTTATGTTAGTTTAAATGTGAAAACTAGAGTTACCCAATTCTGATAACACAACAAAAAGCCACATAGTAGTAGTTGGTGAAGGTTCAATGATATCTGACTGTTTTATTTGGGCTGCTTAAGGACAGCAGAAATCCTACAGTTTGGTATAATGATCTGTGGATGACATTTTCTACATGAGGCATCTTGGGATAATAATCTAAATACAATAAACATGCATCTTGCTTGGACTTTTGCTACAATATATATGCTGAAGGGCTGGAAGCTAATTATGTGCCTGACTGATATTTAATTGAACACAGTGGCTAAGAGTTTTCCATTAAGAGTGTCCAGGAGTGACCATAGGTGAAATGGCAGTCTAGCTGAACAGTTCCATGGCACCCTCCACTGCCCAATGATCCCCCTGTGGACATTCTTTAGTTTCCTCTTGTTCCTCTGCGTCCTGAACTCACTAAACCATTCTTTCATTTTGTCTTATACTTCAGCTTTTCTTCCATCCTTTTAACAAATGCTTTCTGGCCAAGACTCACTATATCAACGCAGAGGAAATAGCAGAATTAGGCTGTAATTTTGGGGTCCACTAAGCTTCCAAAAGGCATTGGATACTCAAAGCCTAAGGTGCATTTTAGAGCTTCTTTCTCCCCAACCATTTGATCCAATGATAGCCTAAACAAAATAATGACTAATAAAAGAAATTCAGTCTTATTTTTTTCTTTCAAGAAGAAATAAGTTGTGTCCATGGCTTATTGTTTAAAACTGACACAATTATGGTTCCTAATAAACTTCAACGACAAATGTTTGTGAGAAAATATAAATAGCATATAGAAATTCTGTCAGCCTCCCAACTTCCCCCCAAAGATCCCCAAAGATAGTCACCTTCTATGTACCCCTCCAATGTCAGACTGGATTGAAAGTTTAAAAAAATGGCCACAGTAACATATTTCAATTTGATGCTGTCTCTCATATGCACAAACACACAGATACATATATAGTATAGAGTAAAGAGATAGAGAGGGAGAATGCCTTTTAACCCCTACACCCTATGAGATGACAATCAGTATACATGGGGTAATACTTGATTCTGAGGTAAATGAAAATATAATGATCAGAGTAATGTATTCTAATGTGTTGTCCTTAGACTGTACACTGCTCCTAAACAAGTTATAGCAGCTTTCCATGCAAACCTCTTAAGTTTTATTGTGAGGATAGTCAAGGAAATAACTACCTTGAACTCATCCTCCACACAAGCTATAGTGAGGTTTTATACATACTTCTGAGGTTTGAGAAGAGAGTTGAAGAAATACTAGCCACTTAGTCCCCATCCCTCACATGAATGAGTACATGTCAGTACATGTCTGCCTGTGTGACTACAGTAGGCAGGGTTATTTGGGGGACAGGAAGACTGACTTTGTATGTGTGTGTGTGTGTGTGTGTGTGTGTGTGTGTGTGTGTGTGTGTGTGTGTGTGCGCGTGTGTGCATGGGTGAATGGATGATTGCACCCTTGAGTGCAATCAACTAAAGGAGAGATTCCAGGTGATTGCATGTATGTTTGTGTGAGTTTGCATGTGTTTGTGTGTGGAGGAGATGCCTGCTGTGAGTATATTTGTGTGTGTGTGTGTGTGTGTGTGTGTGTGTGTGTGTGTGTGTGTGTGTATGTGTGAATGGATGATTGTGTCCTTCAGTGCAATCAACTAAAGGAGGGATTCCAGGTGATTGCATGTATGTATGTGTGTTTGTGTGTGGAGGAGATGCGTGTGAGTATGTTTGTGTATGTGAGTGTGTGAGTGTGTGTGTGTGTGTGTGTGTGTGTGTGTGTGTGTGTGTGTGTGTGTGTGTGTGTGTATATATGTGTGTGTGTGTGTGTGTGTGTGTGTGTGTGTGTGTGTGTGTGTGTGTGTGTGTGTGTCTGTGATTTTGGGTGTGTAGGAGATGCCTGCGAGTATGATTGTGTGTGTGTTTATGTGTGTGTGTGTGCGTGTGTGTGTGTGTGTGTGTGTGTGTGTGTGTGTGTGTGTGTGTGTGTGTGTGTGTCTGTGTATATGTGTATCTGTTTGTGTGAATGTCTGTATACATTTGGGACAGTGCCTTAGTAGGTACTTGGGCTAAAGTGCTGTTTAGTACAGGTGGTAATTAAACCCAATTCAAAGACATGCAGCCAGGAATGAGGCCTTCCTCACTTTATCTAAGCTTGTCTCTCAATCTCATTTTATGCGATTGTGTAAACTGCAACTTTTGTTTGCTGCAGTTTATGCTCATGGGCAAGTCTGGTTATTGTTTCACTTTAATAAAAGTAAGCCCCTGCTGTTCCATACAGGTTCTTATTTAGTTTCTCTATACTACAGGGTTTGATTTAAAGGGCTGTATTAGTAACTTAAATATTTAGGTTCATAGGTTCATACTAGGCTATCTGCCTTGGGGCAATTATAAGCCTAGCCTGATTTTGTTTGGCTTACGCCACCCCTTGATTTGAGTATACTGTGTCCTTTTTACAGTTTAGTTTACTGTGCCTCTGTCTAATAGTGACACGGAAATAATCCCCGGAACAAACCTACGATCCCCCATCCACTCATCAAGATTCTTCTTGAAGAGATTCAATGAGGTGCTCTGCATAACATTAATTGGAATTCTATTCCAGAGAAAAGGGAGCCTCTGGGTTATGAATCTGTCCCTCCAGCAAGTCCTATTTATTTCTGTGCTGAGGTTCAAGTCCCTCGAGCGTGTGGC